>NW_027187372.1:14452530-14456934 GCF_028583685.1 Petaurus breviceps papuanus
TTGCCTCTTCCTGCTCCTCCGGGCAGCAGCTTCTCCCTCCATGTTGCTCCAAGAAATTCTGACTGTGCCTCTGAGGGCTTTTCTTATATACACACAAAATTAGCTACTTCCTCTTTCAGCCAACCCCTTCCTGTTACATCAGGAACGGGGTTCATACGTTCTGTTTCTTTCACAGAGTTTTGATTAGTTACTAATTGCTAATTACCTGCTTACTTGCCAATACAAAAAGGGGTCTTCAAATTACCATTGTAGTCAAGTACTAAACTAATTGAGGAAGGAAGTGGAGTGACCTGGAAGTTTATACACAACAATTCTTGGGTTTTTGATTGGGTGATAGAGATGAATAGCATGAACATAGAAGGAGAAGTTATTGAACAAAGGAGATAGGGAGAGAACCTGGATGTGGAAATGGGGAGGAAAGAGTTTTCTAATTCCTCCACCTCAACCACTGAGCCCAGGGAAACAAGTGAAGGTACAGCTAGAACTAGAAAGGGGGGTCAGGGATTCTTTGTCACTGGGAGATGGGAAGTAAGTTTTCTATCCTATCTAGAAGGATATCAAAGGAACAAGATAAGCAATGATTTAGAATTAAAGGAGGTGTGTTGCCTATGGAACAGGTATTCCAGAGGTCACAATGTGAAGGGAAAGGGGAGTTTAAATGGAACTTTGGGGTGGTAGGATTAAGGGTGATTAAAATAAGGAATCAAATGGAACAATATAAGAAATGTGGTGTGGATGATGGTTTACAGGGGTTCAGAATCACTGGATTATGTAGGTTATGACTAACTGGATTATGTAGGTTATGACTGCAGGAGATGGAAATTGCAGGGTCAGAGGAAGATCTAGATCCTCCTCTCTCCTGAGAATGGAGATAAGGCAGTGGGAGGCACCACTCCTCTTCCCAAAGGAGGCAGGAGATCAGGGTACAGACAAGTATTCTATGAGATGGAAGACCCAGAGTCAGAAGATCACATGGAAGGTCCCTTTCACTATTCCTTTTTCCTCTGAAGGCTGGAGATTAGTCAGGAAATGACACTGCAGAAGGATGAAGTAAAAACTACACACTTTTCTACTGGGAGAGCAGGCTGGAGGCAGGAGGTGAGAAATGCTTTGTGTTGGCACAGATGGAAGTTGTCCACAGCCTGGCCCCTTGTCTCCTTCAATCAGGTGGCATTTCTTTTTTTTTAAGCAACTGGGGCTAAGTAACCTGCTCAAGGTTACCCAGCCAGTTATTTCTGGGTGTGGTGCTGAGTGTCTGAGCCCGGGATTACGATCTCCAGGTCTATCTCAACACTGGAACCGGTGCTCTTACTCGCTGAGCCACCCGGCCGCCCCTAAGCAATTGGGGTTAAGTAACTTGCTCAAGGTTACACGGCCAGGTGTTTCTGGGTGGGTGCTAAGTGTCTGAGCCCGGGATTCGATCTCCAGGTCTTCTCAACACTGGAGCCGGTGCTCTTACTTGCTGTGCTACCTGGCCAGGTGGCATTTCTTGCAGGAGATGAACAATAAAGAGTCAGAGGAAGATCTTGCTCTGTCTCCCTCCTTAGACTGTAGATCAGAGAGAAAATTGAAGACTCCTGACAGAGGAGGTGGGGGGGGGGGCAGGGCAGAGATAGTGACTTTGGGGCAGATGAAAGACACCTGGTGAGGCTTGGAAAGACCCCATACAACGTTCTTTCAGGGACAGGTAGAGGGGCTACAGATAGATCTGGATGCTCTTCTATATTTATTTGTTTGTTCCTTTGTCTATTTGTTTCTAATATGAAGCCACTTGTTTCTGAATTTCAAAACAATTTCTATGTTAAAGCATCATATATAATGAAAACATGAGTGTTTTTGAGTTAACAGGTTTAAAATACCATTGAAATATTCTTATCTTATTCTTCTTTGATAAGTCAATGCTATTTTTATATTGTACATTCTCCCTATATTCCAAATAACTATTTTTTTGCTTTAAATTTATATCCCATAACATACCTTTGTCCCTGCAAGTCATTGTACATCATCATTTACATCTAAGGAGGATATCATTGCATGAAATGAAGTATTATGCCTGTCTGGAAGGGTTTGGAAGTCTATACATGTGACATCTTGAGCAGCTCTATACTTGTTAATCAGGAAAGTGGTTTAGAACGAAGATCGATTTTTATTTTAAAATGCACATTATGCTTCTATTTAGTACATAACATTTGGCTTTTTTTTGTACCTGACTGAAGGAAAGGATGTTTAAATATGTCTCTTATGGAGACAAAGATATATTTTAAAAATTATTAGGAACCCCAAGTCTCTTAATATGCTCTGTGCCTTCTTACTGATCTTTTACTTACCTAACCTTATTTGTTTCCAAAGCCCCTCAAAGCATGTTTGTTGTGATTCAAATACAATGTATTGAAGAACTCAATCACTGTATCCATAACCTTTTGCATAATTTCCTAAAAATATATCTATAGAATCAAATAATCATATTCATTTTATTTCTATAAGTAATAGATAAAAATGAAAATTATGCATATTATTACCTAATTTAAGATCACAACATGACTTAGATTCCTTGATCTTCAGTTGTTGATATTATGCAAACCTGATTCTATTTCTGTACTTTGGCGTTGGCTAGTGCTTCTGACTGAAGTATTCTCCACTGCCTCTTGGTAGCACTATTTCCCTTCAACTTTCATCTCAAGTGCCACTTCCTATAGGTATCCTTTCCTGTTCTTCCCAGTTGCTGTTGAGCTCCAAAGCTCAGGACAGTCTTTTGTATTTATATTTCTGTGTACATGGCATGCCTCTCAGTAGAAAGGGAGCTTTTGGAGGGCAGAGACTTTACCTAGCAGAGTGCTTGGCACAAGTTGTTGTATCATAAATGCTTGTTGTTTTGCATTGGTGGAATTGAATTCATAGAAGAATCTAGGGGAAAAAACTGTTCCAACAATTTTTCTTTTTGTTTTAAATCTAATCCATGTCACATATACTTATACCAAATTCTCTGACTTAGGAGTAGAAAAGTAGAGTGTTGAATACCAATTCCTCATACTATATAAAGAGAAAAGAGGAAAAGAAGAGTCCCCAATGATGATTCTGCTTCTTCAAGGCATGGGGGAATTTTTATAATAGTTATCTTCTCTCCCTTATGAATCCTATACACTAGGTCATCAAATAAATCCTAACCTAAAGTGTGAATAGAAATCCTCTGGGGCCTGGTTACTATACATTATTAGCTTCAGGAAAAGAGGAGCCTTATGGATAAGGAATAAGGAAGTTGGATTATCTTTTTCCCTAAATGTTTTACTGCGTGTCATTTGAATTTCACATCAATTAAAGTATTTTCCCAAACTTGATAGAAAAGAATTGAATTTATTTTGTTAAGTATACTCACATCCTACTGAATAGTGCTATAGTAGAATGTAACTGAATTGATCTGGGCAGTTATACATTTACTTTATGTTATCTCAAATGGGCCCTCAGTAAAATACAATGTTTGTGCTAATTTTTCTCTCCCACAAAGACTACTCTCTCCTACTGTCTATCACACCTTCCCCTCTCTCAATCCTTATTAGTGAATGAGGAGTTGACTGAGAAAATAGGGGATAGCCTGATAAATCCATTTTTTTCCCTTTCTCCATACCACAAATCCGCTGAAATCACTCTACATTTTCCCCTCCTTTACCCCAGGTCAGATTAATTGGCAACCCTTCACTTCACCAAGGAAAACCCCCTTTACATTTCCCTTGATCCCATCTTCCTTCTGTGTAATGCAACAGATGGCTTCCACAGTCATCCCCACACTTTTTCATATCTATTGGTTCTGTCTCTACTTCCTATAAACAAGTCCAAGTTTTCTCATCCTATCTCCTTATCTCTTTCTTCCCTTTCTCAGCCAAACTCCATGAAAAGCTCATGTTCTCTGCGTATTTTCATTTTATTTCTCAGTCTTTTGCAATCTGGCTTCTGAATGCATCATTCAGTAGAGTTTCTCTCCCCCAGAGTTACTGTGGAACACTTAGTTGAGAGATATGATGATCTTTTTTTTTTTCTATTTTTCGTCCTTTGTGACCTCTCTGAAGAAATTGACACTGTTGACCAGCATTCCCTTTAAGGTATTATTCTTTTTTTTTTTCTGGTATTTTGTGACACTGATCTCTTAGTTCTCCTTAAATTTACCACACAATTCCTTCTCAATCTCAGTCTGTATTGGCCCATATCTATCACATGTCCCCTAATCATGAATATGTCCCTATTATTTTTCTTTCTTCTTCCTTCCTTCCTTCCTTCCTTCCTTCCTTCCTTCCTTCCTTCCTCCCCCTCCCTCCATTTCTTCTTCTTCTTCTTCTTCTTCTTCTTCTTCTTCTTCTTCTTCTTCTTCTTCTTCTTCTTCTTCTTCTTCTTCTTCTTCTTCTTCTTCTTCTT
>NW_027187372.1:14456944-14470825 GCF_028583685.1 Petaurus breviceps papuanus
TTCTTCTTCTTCTTCTTCTTCTTCTTCTTCTTCTTCTTCTTCTTCTTTCTTCTTCTTCTCTGTCTCCCATCATACCTAAAGTCAACTCAATGATTTAATTATTAGACATTCTGAACTGACTTGACCAAATATACATATTAAACTCAACATATCTTTAAAAAGTCATTGATATTTTGCTATGAAACCAACTCTCCTCTAAACATCCCCATTTCTATCAAAGATAACAGCATCTTTATGGTGTCTCAGGTTTTTAACCTTAGTGTGATCTTTGTTTCATTACTTGTTTTCCCTTATCCCCCATATCTATGAAAACAATGCATTAAAAAGGACTTGTAAAGGATGGGGTGAAGAGGGAGGACAGGACCCTCATAGGGACATGGTGGTAGAGTTTAAAGAAGCAGAAGCACAGTCAAGAGAGGAATGACAAATGATTAATCTGAGCCTTTCCACAAAATGGAAGTTCCAAAAGGAATGTACTAATGGAGAAGACAGATTTAGGGGTGGAGATATATTATAGGGTGAGAAGGCCACAGAAGTAAAGTATATTTCCAGGGTGGTAAACAGCTTAAGCATGGTGGCAATGTCTAGAGTGTCAAAAACAGAGCCACTAAATGAAGTATAAATCAGAAATGCCTTTGTTTTAGATTTAAGTCCCTTATATACTGACCCTAACTCATTTTAATGTTTATTATATTGTTCTCTTTCCCACAATCTACATTCAACCTAAACTGTCCTTGTTGATGTTCTTCACATATGGTACCCTCATCTCAGATCCCCGTGTATTTATACAGGCTGAGCCCCTATTCCCAGGATGTCCTTCTTCCTCTTCTCTGCCTCTCAGAACTTCTTTTTCCCTTCAATGCTCAGTTGATCTACTACCTTTTAAATTAAGTTTTTTTTTCATGATTCAGCCCAGTTCCTAGTGATTTTTCTCTCTAAATTACATTTCATATAATCTCTATATACTTAAGCATTTTCTTTTCATCTCCTTGGATAGAATACATGCTCCTTGAGGGCAGGAATGGTTCAATTTTCATCCTTGTACCCCTGAAGTCTATCACAGGACCTGCCATAATAGGTGTCTAATAAATAGCTTCACAAGATCCGAGTTCTAGAATTGGAAGTAACTTGAGAAACCATTCAGTACAAATTACAGGTGAGGAAACTGAGGTTCACAAAGATTAAGTGACATGCTGAGTGTTCAGGCTCTCAGTGATCCTTCTATTGTCTTCTAGGAATTTTGCTTATTAATCATTTAATCATTAATAATAGTGACTCAATAATAGCCCTCAAAGAAAGACATTAGCAGTATATTAAGGATGAGAACAGTCACTGAAAATTTGGGATTTGAACTCAGGTCCTCCTGACTCCAGGCTCAGCACTCTATTGCACTATCTAGCTTCCACTAACATATATACACACATGTTTTTGTATGCACATATATGCACATGTGTACATATGTACCCAGATAATTCAAGATTTTGAATAACTGAAAACCTTGTCTACTACAGATTTATGAAAAGATATAGCACAAAGTGAGAAGGTCAGGATAGGTTACTATCTGTACAATAGTAAAAAACCATGTCTTATCTTGCAGTATTTTGAGACACTCAACATCTTATACTATGTCTTATTCATAGGAAATTCAGTTCTTTCTGGCATATAGTTTCATGTCTGAAAAATAGACTTTAGACTTTTGATTTGCTCGCCTATACTTTACTTTCACTTATATACTTTATACACTTTATTCACTTATATACTTTATACACTTTATACTAAAAGTGTAATTTGATTGGGTAATATAGAAACCATGGCAATTTTTGCAGGAATAACTTTGAGATTAGCCCACTTAGACACACAGGCAAAGATTAATTGTTATCACCACAAGAAAGACAAGCCAGTTGATCTCCAGGGTAAGGATACAGCTAATAGCTCAAATGATAACTTCTTTTCCATACTGAATTTTCCTGTACTTAGTAGATAAAAGAATGGAAAGAGTCTCCAATATCCTGGTTGGTATTTAAATAGGCCTATTAAACTGGTGAATGAGCTATGAATTTTGGAAGATAGGGAATCAAGAGAGCCAAATAACCTCTTTCTGGAAGAGCAATATATCTCAAGTGAATTGAATGTTCAAGTAGCAGTTACTAAGAACTCAAGATGGTAGGAACTGTGCTAAGAGCTGGAAATACAATGAAATGCAAGAACAATCAAACACAAAACAGTCCGTGATCTTAAGGTACAAATGAGGTACACTCTAATGGAATAGCAAATATGGAAATAATTATGTACACCCATGATAAATCCAGGATAAATTGGGCAAGATGTCAAAGTGAAAGCACAAGGATTGAGGTCTGAGGAAGCCCTCTTGCTGATGCTGAGAGTTTAGCTGAGACTTGAGGAAAACTAGAAAGGAGAAATGGAGTGAGAGTATAATTCGAGGCATGGAGGAAACATAAAGATAATTCTTGGTGTCAGGAGATGGAGAGCTTTGTGCAAGGAACTGCAAGAAGGCTTGTGTTGCTGCGTAAGTAGGGATGAGGATATGAGTAAGGTAGAAGGTATAAAAAGAATGGAAAGGAAGGAAGGGCTCAAGTTTTAAAGGGCTTTAAAAGTCAAATATAAAATTTTATATTTGATCCCAGAGGTAATATTCTGGAAGCTGGTTTGGCTTCCCCCTGTGTTTTCTCTGTGTGTTTCCTTTTGATATTTGTTTGGCTCTAAAGAGGTCTGGTATGTTGGACTGAGTTTTTGGTTGCTTTGGGGGCTTAATCACAGAGTACACAGTGGGCCTGTGCAATGAAGACTCTTTCATGAGTTCAGCAGTATTTGAAATTATAACCAGAAATCCCCAAATACATAGCTGAACTTGGAAACTAACAAGCTTTATGACCTCAAACAAGTAATTTAACTTATGTGTGATTCAGTTTCCTTAACTGTAAAATGAGGATAATAATATTTCTTGTTCCTGTTTCACATGATTTTTTGTGAGACTTGAATGAAATTGTGCCTTTCAGCTTTATGTAAATGACAGCTATTACTTAAAGAATCATATGGGTCTATCCCTGTTCTTTCTGTTATGCCTGTGAGACCTAATTAGGTCATTTGACCCAATTAGGCATTAAACATTGGAAATGTACACATATTAATATTTATGTAAAATTAATTCGTAATAAGAATTCATATATATCAAGTAATAATAAAAATAAAAGGAAAACATATTACAAAGACCAAAATATTTTTTTTCATAAATAAAATAACTCTTTTGACCTTCTTAGAAACTATTGTAAGGAATATTTAGGCTTTGTAAATTCCAATGTTTAAACACCATGACAGTAATACTTTGTTATTCACCTGATTGATTTTGTTCTTGCTTCTGTGCTTTACCTTTTTTTCTGAACCAGACTGAAAAGCCCATCTCATTATCTGGCTCCTCTTGCTTTTAGAGTGAAGAGATGTTCCCTTGGATCTGCCTTAGCAGTTTCCAATTAATTTCAAAGCTGATTCACTCTAAGTGAGGGACTAAACCTAGTTTTTTAAAGGTGTCTCACCATAAATCACCAATCTGAGTAGAATTAATCCATTTAAAAAGGCAATTATAATTTGATATGAATATAGTTCTAGTTTAGAAGCACCCAATAGGATATATACATGGAATTTCATTGTTATAATTAATGTCAATGGATCTTTGATTTCATTGATCAGAATATCCCATTCACTAGTACAGTCAGCAACCTATCCTAGCCTTTTTACTCTGTGCTGTTCTAGACTACATCTTTTCATAGATCCTCAATTAAAAATTTATGTACTCCGTACCCTGAATCCTCTGTGTGTCTATATACACAATAGACATATGTTTGTGTAATATACATATCTATCCAAACACATGTTGTTTATTGTGTTAGAAGCAGTTAAGCAGTGCAGTGGATAGAGAGTTGGGCCTGAATTTAGGAAGACTTGACTTGAATCCAGCCTCAAATATGTGCTAGTTGTGTGCCTTGGACAATTAACTTAATCTTTGTTTCCTTCAGTTTCCTCATCTATAAAATAAGAATAATATTAAATAATATTAGCAATCATCTCACAGGGTTACTGTGATGATCAAATAATAATTGTAAGGCACTGGACACATTGCCTGATACATAGTAAACACCTTATTATTATAAAGTATTTTTATTATAATTTACATATATTGAGAGAGAGGGAGTCAAGTCCTAGTCAATCAAATTTGAGGGTAAATTTTGATTTATCAATTTTATTCTGAACTTTATGTTGTTGCTGCTTGTTGTTCAATCATTTCTGGCTCTTATTAATCCCATTTGGGGTTTTCTTGTCAAAGATTCTGGAATGGTTTTCCATTTCCTTCTTCACTTCATTTTACAAATGAGGAAACTGAGGTAAACAGGGTTAAGTGACTTTGCCTGGGTTTCAGCAGTGATAAGTCTCTGAGACCAGATTTGAACTCAGGTCTTTCTGAATCTAGGTCCAACACTCTACTGCACCACATAGCTGCTTTAACAAACATCAAATAAAATAAAAAATATAGATGTGAGGAGGACCACAGATATAGAGTATTATTACCTACACTTTTAAGTGATATCAATATATCTTTTGTTTGATTTTGTTAATGAAGAAGGGTAATCTGTAAATATTTGTTACATAAAAACAAAGTACATTATTTTTTAAGAGAGAAATTGTGTGGGGAGAATATTTGAGCTTGAATTTTGTTCTATAGAATAAAATCCAATTTCTTCATTAACAATCAGACAATAAGATCTCATTTACCCTGCATATCCTGGTCAGTTTGGTGACTATAAAAATGTAGACTGCTGTAGAAAATTTTCTCTGAAAACTTGTCCATTAATTCTTTTTTACAGTTTTCATGAAAAATGCCTTTGACAGCAAGTTTCTTTGATAACGACCTCATTTCCAAATATATCGGGAAATGAGGCAAATGTATAAAAATAAGAGCCATTACTCAATTGATGAATGGCCAAAGTGTATGAACAGACAAGGTTCAGAAGAGAAAATCAAAGCTATCAATAGTTGCATTAAAATGCTCTAAATCACTCATGATTAAGGAAATGCAGATTTAAAAAATCTTTTAGGTGCCACCTCACACCTATTAAATTTGCTAATATGACAGAAAAGGAAACTGACAAATTGTGGAAAAGAGAAAAAATAGGTAGGCTAATGCTTTGTTGGTGGAGTTGTGAACTGATCTAACAATTCTGAAGAACAATTTAGTATGTGCCCAAAGGTCAATAAAATTGTGCAGGAAGTTTGACCAATCAATTACACTACTAGGTATATGTTAAAAAGAGATAAAAGAAAAGGGGAAAAAAAGACCCATATCTCCAAAAATGTTTATAGCAGTTCTTTCAGTGTTGTCAATGAATTAGAAATTCATCATTTTAGGGATGACTGAACAAGTCATATTATATGAGTGTGATGGAACATTACTGTTCTATAAGAAAAGACAAGCAGGATGGTTTTAGAGAAACCTTGGAAGACTTATATGAACTCACACAAAATGAAATGGAGCAGAAGCAGTAGAATTTTGTACACAGAAATAGCAATATTATGAGGTGATCAACTATGAAAGACTCATCTACTCTGATCACTACAATGATTTAAGAAAATTCCAAAGACCTCAGGATAAAGAATGCTAGCTCCCTCAAGAGAGAGAATTGATAAACTCTGAGTACAAATTGAAGCAAAGTTTTTAATTTTCTTTATTTTTATTGCTTTTGGGGGGGTATATGGCTGTTATGGAAATATGGTTTGCATAACATCACATGAATAATGGATTTTATATTTCTTGTCTTCTCAATGGATGGGGGAAGGGCTGGAATGAGAGAATTCTGAGCTTAAAATGAATGTAAAAAAAGGAATGTTAAAATCAAACAAATTAATAAACAGATAGATTAATAAATAAATAAATGGAAGAAAAGTTAAAGAAAAAAGTCCATGATATGTGCAAAGACCATTAATGTCACAGTTTTATGGAGATGAAAAAGTAAGCATTTACATTAGATTTTAATTTTGTATTTTATTATTATATTTCATTTTCACATTGAATTCATTTCATTCACCCACCTACTGAAGAGGTCATCCCTTATAATAAAGAAAAATAACAACAGTTTAGAAAGACCAAAGGACTCTATGATCATATTTAACAATGAGTACAACATTCTACATATATAGTACGCTAGTTTTTTACTAAAATGGTAACATACACATACACACTCACACACACATACAATGCTACTAGATCTATTTTAATATAAATGTTCCCTTTGTTTCTTTGGCCTTCTTACTATATGTGACAATGATTTCTCTGGATCAAAAGTATAGATAGTTTAGTCACTTTTCTAATCTAATTTCAAATTGCTTTCATAACAGTTATCTAATCAAGGTACCAACAGCATATTAGTGTTGTTATTGTACTAATCCCCTCCAAAATTAACTATTTTGATCTGATATTTTCTTTGCTGTTTTGCTGAATAAGAACTAAAATCTCAGAGTTGTTATAGGCAAAATTTATCTAACTAATGCTGACATAGCAACATTTCAAATAGTTGTTTAAAATAGTTTACAATTCTTTGGGAAAGTTTCAATGTCCTTTGGTCACTTATTTACTGATGAATAACACTTGGTTTCATATATTTGTGTTAATTCCCTATGCATCTTGAATATCTGACATCAGGAATATTTGGCAAATGATAATGTTTCTTAGTTTGCTTTGGGGGAGGAAGTATATCATCTTTTCCATTTTTGTAGATCTCCTTTTTGATATATTTCTAATTGATACCTTAGTGCCTAGGTATGTAAGTATGTATGCATGTATACATAAGAATGAATGTATGTGTGTGTATACCCACACATATACATGAGTTTAGACATCATCTTGCCCAAGCTCATCTCTTCATAGATGAGTTAACTGAGGTCTAAGTAGGAGTTAAGTGACTTTCCCATATAGTAAGTGTTAAATCCAGGATCCATACTGAATTCCAACTCTAGTATTGTTGTCTCTATTCCACATTGCCTTTCAATTCATATACATATGATTGACCTTCCTGAAGTCTTCTTAAACACCATTACTACTCTCTCACATAGTATATTCAGTTCTGAAGGTGTAAAATACACAGGGAGTGCAATTGTCACTAGACAAGAGTAGATCGCTAAGATCACTGATGCTCCATTTCAAATCTAATTCTTTCCTCTTTCCAGATTCAGCTAACAGTGCCCTATGCATCATCTCACTCAATTGGGTCATCAAAAAGCTTTCTCTTTGTCAGTGTGAGTTAGGCATGTTTTTCGATTATATATTTTCATGATAGAATTATTTACTTGACTTCTTCAAAGTTTGCTCATACTCACCATGATCTCTCAATTGTCTCCTGTGTGATATTCATTTTTAGTCCTTGGAGACATTTCATAGTTTGCATATATAAAGAAAAACTGGTGAATATTGGTAATGAAAAATTTGGACATTTGTTTTCAGGAGAAATATAGGATCATTAAAAAACATTTTATAATTTCCTGAAGGCAATCCAGTTTGTTCTCCTATAATTCTGGGCCCAATTATTTGTTCATTTGTTCTAGATAGCTAGAGAAGAAAGAAAAAAAAGAAAGAGGAAAGGAAAGAAGGGAAGTAGGAAGAGAGAGAGTTCTAGTGATTCTCTAAGTACCTGATATGTAACAATTATTTTTGTTTGTTTTGCTTATTAATTTTTTAGTAACCATGGGTCTCTTCCAAGAGGATATGTAATGTCCCAGGATTCTATATAATCATCATGACATTATCCATAAATGAGCATCTGAAGGGCCTCACCATCCATAGGGAATCTTTCTTCAATTTCATCTCTGAACTAGATCTCTTCCATCAGAGTAGCAAACACTTCTGTTGTGCATATGTATTCCTATTTTATCTCTTATGACTTTAATAAGCAAATAGCCCTCAAGTAAGGTTAAATCTGTTGTTTTATCTTTTAAAGAATTTTGAATAATTTTGAAGTATGTATGGAAGATTTTGTTGGAAGAAATCCTTTAAGATCATGCTTTGCTATGCAAAATCAAATATTTTTTCTTAAATTATCAATAAAATATAAACACTAGAATCATGTATTTGCTACACATTTCATTACTTGTAAGATGTGACTTCTGTCAAATATCACTTCTGAAAGGCTCATTTTACTAGTACTCCTGTTGCTGCTGCTACTGCTACTATAACTACTACTACTACTACTACGACTACCACTGTTGCTACTGCTGCTATAATCACCTAGGGTGCCCTTCCTGTAAGCTAGATGACAATGATGATGATGATGACAAAGAGAAGGAGGGGACAGTGAAAGGGGGGGGATTAATTATATGGGTTGGTAATCTTGGTAGTTATTGAGTATTTGATGTTTTCTTCTTGGCATTTTTTTAAGTAAGGTTGGATGACCAATTATCTTATAACATTTGGTGATATTTTGAAAACAATCCTATCAACTATTTTATTCACTTCTTTCAAAAAAACCTGTTGTCAATTGCTCCATTTACTTAATGATTCTTTATAAATTCTGAATTAATATATATATATATATATATAGAAAATGTAGATATATCTATGATTTTCAGTGGGTTATTATATAATCACTTTTTAATGATATTCTTTGTCATACTCATTGGCTTCTGCCTCTTAAAGGAAATGTACATATTATGGAAATATTAGGCTTCTGAATAAAAGCTTTCAAATTTCAAAATAAATTCCTGACCCTATCTTCCAAGTTTTTTTTCTCTTTTTACTGTTTTCCCCAAGGCCCACTTTCATATTTAAGTCATCATACATCATTTGGCACATGGATTTATTTTATTTCTATGTTGATATATCTTAAAAGATTTTGTTAAGGATATAATAAACAATCTCTAATTCTTTAGCCTCTAAAACAAAGATGTCAAACTCCAGCTTGGGCCAACACTCATTAGTGTGACTCAAACCAGATTAAAATGTAATTGACAAATGTGCAACAAATTGAATTCAAATACAATAAAACATACATAATGTTAATTTGTGGTTTTCTAAGTCAATATGCTACCTACAAATATCTGTATTCATTTGAACTTAATAACAGTGCTTTATAAGGACAGGTAAATGTATATTCTCCAGTTATATTCACTGTGAAACATGATGACCAAGTATCTTATCTTAAAATATTCAGTGATATTTTGAAAACAGTCCCATCAACTATTCACTTCTTTCAAGAAAATCTGTGGCCAATCCCTCCATTTGTTTACTGGTTCTTTATATCTTCTGAATTCATATAGAGAGAAAATGTAGCTATATCTATGATTCAGTATTAGCATCAACATATTAGCCCCTGAATACTGGTAGCATATGTACAGTCCCAACTACTTAATTGATGTTTGAAGATGATTTAAGAGTGGTATAATTCTAGGTGGCACACTGGGCCTGGAATCTGAAAGATCTGAGTTCAAATATGACCTTAGACATTTACTAGCTGTGTGACCCTGTGCAAGTCACTTACCCCTGTTTGCCTTGGTTTCCTTATCTGTAAAATGAGCTGGAGAAGGACATAGCAAATTACTTCAGTGTCTTTGTCAAGAAAACCCCAAATGGGTCACAAAGATAGACACTACTAAAATGATTCAACAACATTTTTGCTTCCTACCCTACCTCACTTTGCCTGTTGACAAGTTCATTGGAGATGTTGAAGAAGGTAACAGAACTAAAGGTTCATTTTACATTTGCATTTATTTCATGGGTCACGTAACTAATACTTTCACCATCTAGTAGCCAACTACCCTAAGTAATGATGTCTCTAAAATTAGGCAAGCTAGTTTTTCTGAGTAACATGTGTGGTTTACCAAAGGACCCCTACTCAAGACACTTCCAGTATGCTTTATAGATCTGAAGCTTATACAGCTTATAGTCCCCTGATAAAGCTTTCCTCCATGACAAATGAAGTATGACAAAATGTCTTTTCTAGAAAATTACTAATATATTATTAGTTATAATCCTATTATATAATATTATAAAACACAATAGTTATTATTAACATGTCAAATTACATAGTAATAATCATAACAATTATAAAAACTGGCATTTATATAGTAAATTAATGTTAGAAAATTTATTTAGTGAAAAGTATATTGGATTCAGGGTCAGGAGTACTGGCTCTCTATAATTTTGTTGCTTTAGGCAAGTCACTTCCTTTGTCTCATTTTCAGTTTCCTCATCAGAAAAATGGAAGACAAAACTGTGAGAACAGGTACAGGAGCAGTGAATTAAGAGAGAGGGAAAATTATAGGAAATTGTAGCCAAGTAGGGGATGATCAAGGAAACACATTGTCTCCAAGGAGAGTTGCAGAAGGAGCATTGTTGGTCTGGGTGAGGATGTGTTGTTTAATCTGATTTTCTGCTTTTTTACAAACACACACACACACTATTGAGTATATAATTACTCTTTATTCATCGTACACACATACTCCATAAACTTTTGGAGATAGTAGTTAGCCTAAGGCACCTGTCATTAACAAAAAGTAGCTGGTACTGGTATTATGGATAATTAAATGGTGAGTCTTGGAGTCAGAATCCTGCGTTCAAGCCTCCCTTCTGGAAGAAAATGGCTATGTGACCCTAAATACAATGAGATAATATCATGAACAGAGGTCTTGATTTGAAGTCAGAAAGACTTGAGCTTGAATCCTACCTTAGACCCTGTGTCAACATGAGCAGTTTTTCCTCTCTGAACTTGTTTTCTTATCTATAAAATGAAAGAGGTTTGGCTTAATTTTTTTTTTAATATCCCTTCCAGTTCTAAATCAGTGATCCTATGTTACTTACTTCCTCCCATCACACCTCCCCATTCTATGTAGTTTTCTAAGACTATAAATTCCAGAAAAGTGAATTCTGAACTGATAGACAGGCACTTCTCTCAATGGAAATTTCCTGCAGGTTTGGTTAAAAAGTAATCATCCTCTCTTTAGAAGTTATATTACCCAGAATTACACTGATAGAATAGTTAGCAATTTTATTAGTTATTATTCAGTATAACTCTATGTAAATCAGAATTAAGACTCCATTTTCTCAGTGAGGAAACCCTCCCAAAGAAGAAAAGAAACTTATCCAGGGTTACTAAATCATCCTGTCAGTCACTCCATCAGTATTATTAAGAGCTTACTTTGGAACTCAGGTCTCTAGGGCATTGCTTAGCCTATTAAGGTGTAATGCCTCTATTTGCTCAAAATCTGTATAGAATGGATTTAGGTAATGAATTTCCCTAGGTATACTTCCCTAAGGAAAAGTATGCAAAGAATCAACAAATTCCAAATTTCCAGTTCTGAGGAGTGGGGAGGGAGAGGCTATGACTGCAGCACCCATATTTCTCAGGTTGTTTTGTTTTCTTAGCATTAGTTTAAAATGAAATACAGAGAAGCTCCAGAACTAGCAAGGATGAAAATAGTAGTAATAAGCTTAGCTTACTTGAAAAGTCCTTGATCTGATCAACCCATTCAAGTGTATGCAGCATTTGCTATATACAAGTTTCTTCTTCAGTACCAGCTACATATGTAAAAGAGATCCTCCTTTCTTCACAAAGAACAATGGGAAGGCTGGGTTTTGTGTGAAGTAGAGCCTTGCCCTTTGAAGATTTTCTGGAACAGATTTTAATGCATCAGCCTTTAATTACCTGGAGCACTTATGTCTTTTCATTCTGAGAAGTCCATGTACAGTATTTTACACATATTAATTCTAAAAGTAGCCCTTGAAGCAGGTAATGGAAAGCTTTGCTCACTGCACTTTAGAGAGTGAAGGAAAAAAAAAAGATGAGCACAAAGAATTTTAAAGGCTTCCCTTAAGTTTCAAAAGCCTTCGGTATCAATTTGACAGTAATTACACCAATTCTCCAACTTAGATAGGGGTCAGAAAATGAGAAAGAGGCATAGAGGGGGTAAGGGGAAAGTGGAGAGAGAGAGACAGAGAGAGAGTCAGAGAGAGAGACAGAGAGAGAGAGACAGAGAGAGAGAGAGACAGAGAGAGAAAGAAAGACAGAGAGAGAAAGAGAGAGAGAGAGGAATAAAAATGAACCAGGAGAATGATTTACATGATGACCACAATAATCAATAATTCAGTCAACAAATATTGATTTAAATGCCCACTATTGTGTCTGGTAATGTGCTAGGAACTGGGTATTAAAAAAAGTGAAACACCCCATGCTTTATATCTATTATGTCATTTGAGCTTCACCTCACATGCCTGAAAAGAAGTATATTTGGGGGAAATAAGAAATACCAAATCCAAAATTGGATATGAGGAGTGAGGGGAGTAAGAAAGTAGGAAGTAGAGAATAAGACCTAAGTTGCAAGCCTAGGAGGACAGTGGTGGCTCTGATAGTAACAGGGAAGCTAGGAAGAGGGAAAAGAGGGAGGAATGATGATCAGTCCAGGTCTGGACATATTGAGTTTAAATATCTTCAGAACATCCAATCAGAAATGGATAAAAGGCAGCTGTAGACTGAGTCTAAAGGTTAGCAGGGAGGGTTAAGGCAAGAAAAGTAAATCTGAGAATGATCAGAATAGCAATGATATCGAATAAATGGGAGCTGGTAAGATCAGCAAGTAAAATAGTATAGAGATGTAAGATAACAGGCCCCTGTGTTAGCAGTTAGCACACAAATAGCAAGTATGACCTGGATGAAGATTCTACAAAGGAAACTAAGGTGAGGCCATATAGGTAAAGACAAGAGAAAATATTGTGTTACTAAAACCTAGAAAAAAAGAGAATATCAAAGAAAAGAGGATGATTTAAAGTATCAAAACCTGAGAAGAAATCAAGGAAGATAATTATTGGGAAAAGATCATTAGATCTGACAATCACTCTGTAGAGCAAAATTTTAGTTAAATTATAAGGTTAGAAGTCAAATTTTAAAAGTTAAGAAAAGAATGAGAAGGAAGGAAGTAGAAACAGCTATTAAAGATGAACTTTCTAGGGAATTTAACCACAAAAGGGAGTGCTAGGGAGTCAGAATTTGTCGTTATTGTTCAGTTGTTTCATTTGTGTCTGACTATTCATGACTGGGATTTTCTTGGCAAAGATACTGGAGTGGTTTGCCATTTCCTTTCTCAGCTCGCTTTACAAATGAGGAAACTGAGAAAAACAGGATTAAGTAACTTTTCCAGGGTCACACAGCTAAGACAGACACTCCGTGATTGTCCAAGGCTGGGTTTGAACTCAGGTCTTCTTGACTCTAGGCCAGGAGTTCTATCCACTGCACCACCTAGGTGCCCTAGGTAGCCAGGATAAATGTATCAAATGAGAGAGTCTTGTGGATGAGGGAGACGTAGGTGTTTGTAAACAACAGAGAAACTGCAGAGGATAAACTCCAATGGTTTCCAGTTTTCTCTAGAATGAAACATAAAAATTATTGTTTTTTTCACAACCTGTTCTTTTGCTTTTCCAGGCTTTTTATACCTTACTCCCCCATATACGCTTTGATATAGTGACGTTGGCCTATTTGCTATTTGTCAAATAAGACTCCATATCCTGAATTTGGGCATATTCACAGTTTTTCTCATTGGTCCAATAGTTTCCTAATGTGAGGCTCAAATGAGACAATGTATCCATAAAGCATGGGGGTGTTTGACTTTTTTCAATGCCCAGTTTCTAGAATAGAACTTGACATATAGTAGGGCACTTAATCAATGCTTGTTGACTGAATTATTGATTAGTGTGGCCATTGTGTAAATTGTTCTTTCTGGTTCATCTTATTTTACTTTGCATCTCTCTCTCTCTCTCTGTCTCTCTGTCTCTCTCTCTGTCTCTCTGTCTCTCTCTCTCTCTCTCTCTCTCTCTCTCTCTCTCTCTCTCTCTCT
>NW_027187372.1:14470835-14652180 GCF_028583685.1 Petaurus breviceps papuanus
CTCTCTCTCTCTCTCTCTCTCTCTCTCTCTCTCTCTCTCTCTCTCTCCTTAGACACAAAGTCAAATAAATGAGTACATATATACATAAAAGCATATACATATAAGCATATACACATATTCCTAATATTTTCTGTTTCTTAATGGCACAATAATAACCCCATCAACATGCTACAATTTATTTAGTCTTTCACCAAGTGGATGGGCAGATAAGTAGCAAAGATCGATAGACCTGAAGTCTCAGAAACATTAGTTTCAATCCAATGATAGACCATTGATAGCTTGTGACCATGTAAAAGTCATTTAAATCATTGTTTGCCTCAGTTTTCTCAACTGTAAAATGAGGACAATATTAGCACCTGCCTCCCCAGATTATTGTGAGAATAAAATAAATTTTAAAGGAATTACCACATTGTCTGGCACGTAGTAGGTACCTGATAAATGATCATTTCCCTTTTTCTTCCTATTCTTTGATATCACAAAAAGGTTGCTATAAATATGTTTTAAATATAACAAAATGTTCCCTCTATCTTTGATGTCATTAGGGTAGAAACCAATGAATGACATCAATTTGATCAAGGGACAATTTAATGATAGTATGATTCCATTTTTAAAGTTCTAGAACAGTTGGACTAGTTTGCCTCTTCACAAGCAGACCATTAGTAGAACTGTCATTTTTCAGTATATCTAGTCCAAAACTTTAGTTTCTTAAGGTTCAAGAATATTCTTCACAGTTTTAATCCCCACTGACATCCCAACATCTTGACAACATATAATATGTTGGTCCAACACTGAGCTGGTTCAGGCAGAACACAGGAGTGTTCAGTGCTGTGTCTGACACCTCTGATCAACATGATATACTAGAGGCATATGTCTGTGTCTTTTAACATTTCTTTGGTGGCAAAGCAACACACAGTATGTTCATCTATTACCTAGTACTTTGGCTCATTAAATTCTTTTCTTATTAGACATTTTCTAGATATACTTTTTTGCTTTTCTTATTTCATTTAAGCCAACATTAATATGTTATAGTTTATTTATGCCTACTACATCTTTCCATTGCATTTTGAGTCACCCACACTTTTGATTCTTCAGACATTGTGCTATTCCATGATTTCTGCTTGTATAATATTATTAGAAGAATATTATTGGTTAAAAATGTTTTATCTAGGTGTTTTTCATATAGTTTTATCATATGATATCCTATGTATCCTTTATTATATACATTTATCTGTGTGTCAGAAAGTAGTTTGGGATCATTCATTACACTAAGCAATTTCTCAAAATTAATCTATTCTGATTATTTCCTGGTATTCAATTCTGAGTCTACTCCATTGTCCATACTATATCTATGTCTAAGTTGTGTGACTAATGGAGTGGGCCACCCATCCAACTACATTTCATAGTATGAGAAATAGTAATTCTTCATACTTTTTTCCCCTTATGTTTTTAGTGCTTCATTTAATGTTAGAAGCAGCCAGGTGGTACAATGAACACAGCACTGGATGTGGTGCTAGGAAAACCTGAGTTCAAATCTGATCTTAGTCACTAACTAGTTGTGTGGAACAGGTCAATTCCCTTAACCACTATTTGCCTCATTTTCCCTAAAAATAAATTGAGGATAATAAAATCATTCTACCTCCCATTGTTGTGAAAATCAAATAAGAAAATATTTGTAAAGCTCTTAGCATAATACCCGGCACATAGTAGGTTCTTAAAAAATACTTGTTTCATTAGTTGTTTTTTTTTTCTCCTAGGGGGTTCACATGATTGGCATATCCCAAACCACATCTAGATTTACCTTTCCTGGAGAATCTCTTGGTTTCTGAACAGCACCTCTTCATGATGGTGACAAGTACCATTTCTGAGCAAGTTTCTCCCTATTTTTACATCTCATTTGATATATATAATGCAAAGACATATGTACAAGAAACCCTGTATGACTTTAACATGTACATGGGAGGCAACTTATTGGAGAAGAGATTTTTAGGACTGTCTTTTGCTCTACCAAATGAACAGCTTTTTAAAATGAGTAAATTGATAGATACAATGAGATTTTGAATTCTCTTCCCTTTTTAAGTTGAATGCGGTCTTCTATTTTTAATATGAAATTTAATACATTATTATTGCCAAAGGATTGTTAACACCTATCTATTCTCTCCTAAATGTGATTAAATTAATATAATTAATTAGCATTTATGAAGATCTACTATGCACAACTAATGAATTAACAAGTATTTTTTAAGCGCTTACCTTGTGTCAACTCTGTGTTAGGTGCTGGGCAAATAAATACAAAGAATGGCAGAAGAAGCTGGGATACAAAGTCAAACTAATAGACCATTTCTGCCTCTAAGAAGTTTACATGCAACATATAAATAAATAATAGAATAGAATATATAAGAAAATAAGGGTATACACAATTCTTTGAGAAGGGAGAAAAAATATCCTAGAGAAATTATCCTTTGAGATTGCATAGGAAATGTCCCTTGAGCTGATCCTTGAAAGAAGTCAAAGAATCTAAAAGAAACAAATAAGCAGGAGTATTTTGCAGGCCCAAGAAAAACGCAATGCAAAGACAGAGAAGTGGAAAAGTGAATGCTGCGTTTGTTACACAGGAAAAAGAAAAGATATTTGTGGCTAGAAAATGAAATGTATGACGAGTAATAATGTGAAAAAATTATGGAATTGTAGAAGGGAGGCCATGATGTAGATAGCCTTACAAACCAAGATGAATAGTATGTATTTTATCCTAAAGTCAATAAGAAAACCCATGGTCAGACTTGTGCTATAAGAAAATTATTTTGGCAACTATGTCAAAAATAGAGTGAAGAGTTCTAGTGTGTGCAGATTATTTCTACCCAAAATTTCATGATGATGAAGTAATAAAAATATCATTCAGTAGTATAAGTTGAATCTGGAATTTATCAATTGAAATAAATAGTGATTTTTGGACAGGATGATAAAATCGATCCATCCATGCATCTATCTATTCTGCCATCTGTCTGTCTATTGATCTAGTTGTCTCTGTAGGTAAGTATTTATTAAGCTTTACATCGGTCTTCCTATTTGTCTGTCTGCTTATCTTTCTAAGTGGCTTTAGTTTAGGCCTAGAACAAAAAATTTTGTTTACACAACATAATTCTCTAAATTCAGTAATTAGCCAAGAAAATCATTATGGAAAGAAAACCTAACATTTCAATTTTATTCACTGATTTTTATGCACTAACACCTTACCAGATCTTAGAGATTATGGAAATAGAGGCAATATTGTATAGTGTATAGTCCATAGAGTGTTGGACTTGGAATCAGGAAGATCTGAGTTTGAATCCAAACTCAAGGATTCCCAAGGAATCCCCAAGGAAGTCACAACCTCTCTAAAAATATTGCCTCCCACAGATGTAGAATGAGGACAATAATAACACATCCCACAGGTATCATATGGGTTCAAATAACATAATATGTATTTCAAACTTTAAAGTACTGTGGATTTGTCAAATATTACTATTACTATCATGAAGCTGCCAAAAGATATAGAGCTACTGTTAGTCAGCCAGTGCACAAAATATATTAAGCATCAGCTATGGAACAGGCATTGTGACAAGTTCTGGGGATACTGTAAAGCTAAACAAGAGCACCTTTCCAGAAGAATGCTACTGTAAACAGCTTTTAAGGTTCTTATTACACAGTATAGTGAACACTCTATTTATTCCATAACAAATCAGAGCAAAACATTCACAGAAATCAAGGTGCAGCATTCACAATGTTACAACTTATCACAGAAAATCACAATACAGCATTCACAACAACTTATCACAGAAAATGGCCATATAGTTTTCACCACAGTAGTCACAAAATTTTGATCAAAGAACAATCATTTAGTAACTCAATCATTCAGCCATTCAATCATCTCAATCATTCAATCATCCTTAAGAAGGTTTGCCTCCTCAAGGGACACAAAGTACAATAGTCAAAGTTCTCCACTCGTGGGGCACACTAAGTTAACTCAATCAGTCACTTATTCACTATTCAACCATCAGAAAATATACCAGCCCTCCATCCCTAGGTCACAAGTAAATTACAATTTCTCAGTCAATACACAGTATCCAAGTAAAGTTTTCTTTCAGCTTGACTTGGAGTTGTCTCTCAGATTCCCTGAATCCCCTTGCATGATCCCATATCCTACCTGGATTCACCAGACTCACCTGGGTTCAAAGACAGACAGCTCCCAGGTCCTTGTCCAGCTCTCCATATACATCCTGTTCCACACTGAAGCTCACAGCGTCCAATCCACCTTAAATCCTTCACAGTCTCTGTTCCCCGGAAGTCAAGGCTTAACAAAACCCCAACAGGTTCATGCAAAGTACCAGCATCACAGACATACTTTTTCAGTTTGCACAACTACAACTGGCCATCAGAAAGCCTTAGCAAGCCTCAGCAGCTCCAGCTGGCCCTGAGCTCTGACTGGTCCTCATATATCCTCAGCAGAAGCTTTACCTGGCTCTCAGAATCAAAAATACTTCATCTAGGTTTACAAAATAAAAATAATTCTCTCCAGTCTGGGGGGCCTTTCCTCTTCAGCCTCCCTGGTGGCAGCCGCTGCTTCTGCCTCCACAAAGCCTGCTCCAAGGAGATCTGACTCTCCCTCTCCGGGGCTTTTCCTTATATACAGTATTGCTCCTCCCTTTTCATTTTTTCTCCTTCCTGTTACATCAGCAACAGGAGTTCATACCTTCTGTTTCTTTAACAGAGGCTTAATTTGGACTAGGTGATAAGTACCTCTTAGCCTAGCAATAGAAAAGGAATTTCAAATGACATTACTATTACAGATACAAAGAAAGAGCAAAGATAGTCCTAGACCTCAAGTAGCTCAAAGTTCAAAATGGGAATCAACAGGCAAAAAATGTATGCAAACGTGCTATAAATAGGACAAATAGGAAATAATTAAGAGAAAGGAGTAGAAGCGAAAGAGGTTGGGGAAGGATTATAGCCACTGGAATTTATTAAGTAGAGGAGGTAACATGGTCTGACAAGTGCTTTAAATAAATCATTTTGTCAGGAGGACAGTCCATTCTCAGGGATTTTATATCATAGTAAGGTGGATGGGATGTATACAAAACACATAAAACAAAATAGAAGATAAATGTTTAGGAAAGATTCAAATACATTTCTATGAGAAATCAAAGGGAAAGATTACTTCCATATGACTGACTTAATCAATTAATTCAGTCAAAAATATTGATACAGTAGAGTAATAATGCAGGAATATTCATTTCCAGATCCTTGCACTGAGAAGTTTGGTTATTCTCCTTGCTTAACACATGGAGAATTATTAATTTAGGGGTCAGCAAACCTTTAAGAATATTATTTTGGGAGAGTACAAAAAGTTATTTTCATAGTTTACAGTTTCATTACAGTTTCTTTTAAATGTGGTTATTAGGATACAAGACTTGTTTGAAGGTTTAATATTTAAGCAGATTCCAACCTTTTGACTTAGCATCTGAAAAGGATGTACTTTGTCAGCTCTTATCATTTTTATGTATTCAGCACATTTTTAAACTTTGGAATTAATAAGACTATAGAACATTTAAATAAACATTGTCTTCTCAGAGTAACTTTTAAAATCAGAAAAAAAGTAACAAAAATGATGACTATTTTCATAAGGATAGCCAGATTGGAAACATGGCTAAACTTTTTCAAATGAAAACAGAACAGTTAAAATAAAAAGTTATATGTTATTGTCATTAATGACTATGAAGAGAATGGATATTTTACTTTCCAGGGATAGTGAGGTCAAAAACCAAAGGATGATGCAAAAGCAGTGCTTTCTAAAACCATTGGTAATTAAAAAAAAATATTGTTTAAGTTCAATTCTCTATGTAAAAGATATAATACCTGTAAGGAAAGAGTTCATAATTTGTTTTGGAGGTAGTTTGTGAGGTCAGGAATGTTAAAGTATGGCTCTTATTGGAATTATTTGAGAATATTAGATTTCACTGGAGGGAAAGTTCTAATGTACAAAGCTCAGAAACTGAAGAAGTATTTACCATTAAAAATTTATAAAGGACTTTTATTTTTACATCTTTGAGATCATCACTGACATTAAAGCTTCTCTTATAACACAAAAGGAAAATTCAAATCAATAAACAATAATTGCATTTAATAACCTATGCCACATCCAATAAGCTATGCTTACTTTTTTAAGTAATTTTGTTGAGCCACAGTTTCCTTGTTTGCAAAATAAAATAGGTACGAGCAATGCTATAATTGATAGAATTGTTCTGAGGATTGACGTATTCCCTACTTCCCTCAGTCTCTTAGGATAATTAATTTACTTTAAAGATACAACTCTGGGGCAACCTGCAAGAATGATGAATGGCTGAAAAAAATCTGAATTTAGAGTAAAAAGCCAAACTATGTAACATCTCTGGGCTTTAGTTTCTTCATTTGTAAAATGAAGGATGTGGACTAAATTACTTATGCACTACATTCCTTTTATGTCTAAATCTATGATCCCAAGATCCTTTTTTCAATCCCCATCCTTGATTTTTCAGTGACATTTGAAAATGCTGACCATGGTTGTGTCAGACTTTTTCCCATCTTGTTTTTTTTTTTTAATGGTTCTCTCTTGGTTCTCTTCTTCCTTGCATGACAACTCCTAATTCTTATTTTCCTGGGCCATCATCTGTATCGCATCTCCTAAATGTGGGTGTATGTCAAGTTTTTGACCTGGCCTTTTAAATTCTCTGTTGCATCTCTCTCTCATTCTCTCTGTGTCTCTGTGTTTCTCTCTCTAATCTTGTATCCCCGCAGGGTATAGTTTTCATCCTATGTTGCCTCTAAATATCTCTTAGATCTCATTGTTCAACCCTTGACTTAGTTCATCTTCCAAACTCCGGGACCGAATTACAAACTCTCTACCATATTTCCCCACATAATTTCTGTACCCTTTTTTTAGTCCAAAAATTGGTTTACAACCTTTCATTGTGTAATCATAGCGTGGTATAATTCTGTTCATCATGCAGCTTAAAAGATACAGAGAAGCATTATATTCACCTGTGGCATATGTATACACATTTATCTCTCCCACGTTATAAGCCCCAAGCCTAGAATTCTCAGGTTGGATACATATTCTATGTCTAAACAAATCAGTTTAAGACTACCTTCACAATTTCTACAATGAGTGGATGATGAGTGGATCACCAATTGAGTCCAACTGGAAATATTAAGTGCTATTCCTTAGAACTTACATGCACATGGGTAATTAAGATTGAGACCTCATACCACATGACACAGTCATCAAAAGCTTCAAAAAGATGGGGATTTTGAATGTACTAGATGGATCTGAAAATGACACACTGTGGCAGAGTGATGGCAAAGTAAACATTCTGATATGAGTGGTACTGAAAACAATGCATCAGAAAATGAAATCAATTATAACAACAATGATAACAGAATCTTCAGAAACAGATTAAATTTTGTAAGTCTGTACTTCACAATACTGCAGTAAATTTTATTTAGTGTAATATCTTGACAATTTTGTAATATATTGCACAAATCAATAACAACAAATATGTTAACTTTATTTTTCAGACCAGAAAAAATGTTTGCTCAACTGTCATGAAGAAATGATGTGCATTGATTTGGATTTTTAAATTTTAATGTATATTCATGAGTATTCATGTATCTTAATCTTGTACCAAAGACAGATTAGTAATAAATGATTTTTAAGTAATACTGGCATAATTTTTTGAAAGCTTCACATAATCATCACAGCCCACTATTTTTGTAAAAAAAAATTGCCATAAAACATGCAACAATTATGTGGTGAAATATGGCATTTTATATTTGAAAGTGGATATCCCATAGGTTTCTCAAATGCAACATGTACAAACAAGATTCATTCTCTTTCCCTCAAAACTCACCTCTCTTCCAAACATTATTCCTATGCTAAACATCAAAATCTTGCTGGTCTTTCCAATCTTGTCAGGTTTACAACTTGGGTGTTGTCAAGTTCTCCAACCCCTCCAAAGTCTCTATTCCTCTTTCTCCTTTACCCCTTTTCCACCTAGAAAATGATCAAACCTTGTCTATTCTACTTGTACAGCATCTCTTGAGTCTGTCTTCTTCTCTCTATTAACATGACCACCACTATAATTCATGTCTTCATCACCTACACTCCAGAAAAAAAAATGTGTATCTAGGGTTGTCATCAGTAAGTTGGCCTTTATTTGCCAGCCTTATTGTATGCCTGTGAAACTTGGACCAGTGCCATGCCAGCGAATTGAACTGCACTCATTTGAGTTGTCTTATAAGAAGATTCTGAAGATTATGTGGCAAGATAAGGTACTGGACATTGAAGTTCCCTCTCTACCTTAAATGGCAAGCATTCAAACTCTACTGCAAAGAATTCAACTTTTTGAAAGCCTGGCCACATAATCTTAATGCCAAATGTACATTCACCTAAAAGTCTATTTTACAGAGAACTTGCACAAGGCTCACAGAAGAATCAATACAAGGATGTTCTCTACATCTCTCTGAAGAACTTTAATATCAGTTGTGAGACATGGTAGGTACTGGCATAGGACCACATTAAAGAAGGTGCTGTGTTTTACAAGCAAAGCAGAATTGCTGAAGCAGAAAGGAAACATGAGATCCATAAATCTAGAGACATCTCAATTCTAAATGCTCATATGGACTATTTGTGCCTGATCTGTAATAGAGCCTTCTGAACTTGAGCTTGTATTGGGCTGATCAGCCACATTTGAACATACCATACCTTGACCCCAACATCATGATATCATTAGTCCTGTTCAAGAACAAAGAAAGAACAACAGAAACAAATAATACTCCTTTATTTGTCGTTTTGTCTTTACCAACTTTGTTGCAATTTGCCTTTCTAGCCTTACAATATGTTAATCTATATTGCTCTCTATACACTATTTAGTTTAGGAAGATTGACTTTCTTGCTGTTTCTTGCACATCATATTCAATTCTCTATTTCCACCTTTTCCTGAGCTTCATTTCTAGAATTCACTGTGTCCTTGCCTCTGTTTCTTAGAATCTTTAGTTTCCTTCAAAAGTCAGCTAGAGCACTTTTTTTTACCATAAAAACTTTCCTTTCTCCCCACCTCAAATTATTTTGCATTTATTTCATATAAGCCTTAATATGCCTTTCTATATCCCTCATATAATGTAATTTCTTCTTGTTTAAGAACTTTTTTATTTCTATTTTTATAATTTGTTATTATGTAATCATATTATATGACTAGTATCTACTACAATGCCTGTGGGCAGATAAGACTCTTTCTGAGCTTTGCATCATCTTCTGTGGTAGTCTCTTAGTATTTTGGAATCCTAGATGAGTGACAGTAAAATCCAAGGAAGGAAAAATTCCCTCCTCATCACACAGGCTTTCCAAGAGCTCTCTGTTCTCATTTCCTTTTGGGGACACACCAGTTGTTATTGCTGGTTCCTAGAAGTTAGTCCTCTTGAAGGTAGGGACTTCTATTTTAACCTCACAATTAGTATACATGTAATAAAAGGTCACTGAATTGAATTAATATATTTAAAGTATGTAGTAGATGTTAAAATATTAAAGAAATATTAGTTATTTTATTGGACATGTTTTAATATAATACTAGAGATAATTTTATTTAAATAAAATTCAAACCATGAATGCAATTCAAATTATGCTTTTAGGCTTGGGCTACTAAAAAACCATTCCTCTTCTACATTAAGTAAATAATAATTCCTTTTATTAGAACTGAATACCTTTTCCTAATATCCTTTGATTAATTTCTATCTCTTCCTACTAATGAAAGGGAAATTAGAATGCATGAATTACAATATTTTAGTAATATCTGAGGAAAAGCTTCTCCTAGGAATCCATCTAATGTGTTTCTTTTAAAATAAACAACAGGAATATATCATTTTAACGTATTTAATGTAAAATTGATTCATAATTCTAAAAAAATACCTCACAATTTTGATATCAATAATAACTCTGTGCCTGTAAAAATCTTTGTTCTTTGATTTACTGTTTGAATACGGGGAATATCGATAAGCCTGCTGTGTTTTACTTTTTACTCTTTTGTGATCTTTTACACCTACTGGTAGCCATACAATTGTCCAAGGTACTGAACATAGGCAGAAGCATACAGGAATCACTTTTTAAGTGGTGTTAGTTCCAAAGCACTGCAAGAAAGCCAACTCTGCCAGAAGCTGTTTTTCAAGGGCTGTGACTGCAGACAAAAACTGCTGAAAGCACATTTGATATAGTGGGTGACATAAACTACTATATGAACTACCAGCTGGCTTATGATGTAGAACAAAGCAATTTAATATTTAGAGGTAGAGGTAGAGAAGTAATTTACATTTCTACAACATGAATATGAGGTTCCTGAGATATAAGCCCATAGAAACTGTTTTAATGATTTACATTGATTTTGTTTTTAATGAGTACACAATCTATTAAACTATGTCAGATATATTGGGCAGTCAACCTTCAAAAGTACCTTTTGCTTGAATGACCTGGTCAGCAACTATAATCTCTTGTTTTCTTTTGTTTTAACTTCTCTTTCATCCTAGTCCTTTAATTAATGGTCTTTTATGTGTACAGGGTGATTCACTACCCATGGCTGCACATGCTAGCAGGATTTTGGTTGTTGTTTTTTCACTTTGTTGATACTTTTGTGAATGTACATGATTATTGTCCCTGTACCTCTCATCCCTCTGCCCCATGTGGGGATACATTTTTAGTTCAGTTAAATAGAGAATTGTATTATTGATGGAATCCTAATAAAGCTTCCCCCAGCCCCAATATTTCAACTTCATTATAGGCCCCACTGAACAGCAGGTCCACTATACCTACCTAGCTAGCTTGTACCCCTCCCCACCACCAATGTCCTAAATTCTTCATATATGTCTCACTGCTCACCGGAACAACAGGTGTATACATGAACTCTTAGTTCCCAAAGAAACAGTAGGTGTGTGTTCATGTGATGGGAATCCAGCTACTGCCTTTACCCAGCATGTGCCACTAGACCCATTCCATATATTTTAACAGGTGTGTTCTTGTATTCAATCACAATCACATCATCCATTCAGTCCAAGACAGTAGCACAATACCTAAATATCCATCTTGACCAAATAGGAGCACAATAGCTAGCCAGTTGGAAGGCAACATGACCAGAATGTTTAACCACCAAACCATAGATGGGACCCCTCCTCCATTACCTAATCTCTTAACAAACCTTTCCTGTCTTTTAAATATTAATCATATTCCTATATTCTATGTAAATTTTGATTGTGTAATCAGCATATTTACCCTATTAAAATCCATATTGTTTTCTCTGAAGTTACTGGTTCCTCTTAGAACTTAGCTTGCTTCATGAGAGGTATCAAACTCAATAAATGCCTATACTTGGATTAGAGGTGGTCTGACTCTGAATTCTTTGAGATGGTTCCACCATAACACATCATGAAACTCCAACAATTTTTGGCATGGGCAGAACCCCAACCACAACATTATGGTCTGCTCTATTCATACTTAATGTATGCATAGTTATACAGCTATATAGAATTTATCACTGAGAACTTGTGTTGATTATTACATGGGGGTTTGGTAAGTGAATGCCAATGTGAAAATGAAAATTCATCACTATGGTACCAGCAAAGAAAATCTAAGTACATGCCCTAATAAGCAAATGCCTCAAATATTAGAAAGGCTGCCATGTGGAAAATGGATCAAACTTGTTTTTCTTGGCCCCACAGGACAGAGCAAAAGGCAATGGATAAAAGTTGCATAGAAGCAAATTTAGACTTTTCAGAAAATCAGAGAATTTCATATTTGAAAGGTACCTCAGTGGAAATCTAGTTCAACCTGTAACTGAAACATCATTCCTTTTACAACATAACCCAAAAACGTTTGCTTGAAGACCTCTGCTGAACTGAGACTCACTATATCCCAAGGCAGTCTGTTACATTTTGAATAGCTCTAATTGTTAAGAAGTTCCCTTCACCCCTGTATCAAGCCTAATTTGTGTCTTTTCTTTTTTTTTTTAAAGCAATCGGGGTTAAGTAACTTGCTTAAGGTTACATGGCCAGTTATTTCTGGGTATGGTGCTAAGTATCTGAGCCCGGATTTGATCCCCAGGTTATCCCGACACTGGAGCTGGTACTCTTACTCACTGAGCCACCTGGCCGCCCCAATTTGTGTCTTTTCAACTTCCATTCAAATCCATCAAACATTTATTGAGAACTGATTTTGTGAAAGGCATTGTTTTAGGTGCTAGGCATAGACAGAAATAAAATGACCCCCACTCTCAAGTTGCTTACATTTTATTGAAGATTTATGACATGTAAACAGATAAGTAGAGACATATTAAGATGAATATGGAAAAAAAAAGCATTAAAAGAGGAGATTCAGGTAAAGCAAAAGGTGGCCTATAGAATGAGAAATGAGTGACAGTTGTTAGGAAGGGGTACCCAGGTATGTGAGGCAGACAACTCTTCCAAATGCTGCTCTTGGTTCTGTGTTCTGGTTCCAAGAAGAACATTTCCAATTCCTTTTCCACAAAAGAGCTCTCCAAATACTTGAAGATATTTAAACTCTATTAAGTTTTCTCTTCTTTATCCTTACATAACATAACCTTGACGCATTTTACTATAAGAAGGTCCTCCTCTGGACTCTTTCCAGATTATAAATGTCCTACCCAAAATGTGGTTATAACAGTTGAACCCTATAGTTTAGATATGGTTTGTCTAGGCCAGAGTGCAGTAGGCTTATGATCTCATTATTCCTAGAAGTTATGCTTCCACGGCAACTCCTATTAATTGTTTTGGCTTCATTGTCACACTCCTAACTTACACAGGATTTTTCAGTCCACTAACACTTCCAGATCTTTTACAGGAATTTCCAAGGGAAAGTTAAGACTATTGTCTGGGGTGTGTCATTGTAATGGTCATGGGAATTTGAAAATCTTCCCTATAATGGTAATGGGAATTTGAAGATCTCTGCCCCTTAATAAGCCTAAGGGAATTTGAAGATCTTCCCTGCTTTGAAAATAAGCTCTGTCCCCTAACAGGCTGAATGTAATCACATGGAGACTGTAGTAGGAGGAGTTTGCTGAAGGGTAGAGCAGAGCCCACAGGAAGCTGGGAGTCAGAACCTGCTAGATGGTTGGGAGGAGAGTTTGTTTCCAAGGGAGACAGATAGTCTTGTGAGTAAATACTGGTCAAATATTGGTTTGTGGGAAGGCTAAAGGGTGATATGGCTCTCTGCTACATTGTGGTACATTAACTTCCAGGATGTTATGATGGATTTAGTTTTCTGGCTTCTGAATAAATATTTTGCTTCTGTATTCACTATGGAGAGTTTGTTATGTTCTGTGATCAAGCACCATGTCAGTATATTTATTGTAACTGTTGGCACTGTAAATATTACATTGGTGCTACAGTCATTCAGTGAATTCTTGTTTAGGTATAGAATAGACTAGATGGTCTCTGAGACCCCTCTGAACTTTGTGATTCTGTTGATGTATGTATGAGAAAGGGTCAAAAATTTAGTATGAAATACAGCATATGACACAATATACATAAAGTCATGTCTAGGAAATATGCCTTTAAAAATACAGACCTGAAGTAGGTATAAACAGAGTATAGAATGAGCACTGAGCAAAGAATACAATTTATACATATTCACTTTAATGAATAAATATATTCAAAGCAACACTAGCAGCATTGCTTTGAGACATGAAAATATACATTATCTTTGGTAAATATAATAGCATTGTAGATATCTTCATTTTTTATTTTGTATTATTTGCATATTTTTAAAAAATGTACCCCTCCCATTCCAAGTTAAGAAAAATAAAAGAATTTTGGAGTGACAAAATTTAATTCAATTCAATTTAATAAGTACTAAAGACCTACAATGAAGCAGTAACTATGTCTCCCTTCCCCCTTCTCCCATTACATCCCTTTTTCTCACCTCTTAAATTTTGTTTGAAATCATTCCAACATAATTGACTCAAACTCATACTCTCTGTCTATGTAGACTACTTATAACTGTCCTAAAAATAACAAAATTCTTAAAAATTGCATGGATCATGTTTCTATATAGGGATGTAAACAGTTTAACCTTATTAAGTCCCTTAAGATTTTTCTTTCAAATTTAACTTTTTATGTTTCTCTTCCATCTTGCATTTGTATATCAAAACTTTTGTTCAACTCTCATCTTTTCATCAAAAATGCTTGGAACTCTATTTAATTAAATATCCATTTTATACTGAAAGGTTTCTCAGTTTTTCTGGGTAGATATTATTTGTTGTAATCCTCGTTTATTTGCCTTCCAGAATATCATCTTTTAAACTCCCCTCTTCTTTAACATGGAAGCTATTATATCTTCTGAGACTCTGATTGTGATTCCATGGTATTTGAATTGCTTCTTTCTGGATGCTTCCAATATGTTTTCCTTGCCTTGGGAGATTTGGAATATGGCTATCATATTCCTGGGAGTTTTCATTTTGTGATATCTTTCAGAATACGGTTTCTGTATTCTATCAATTTCTATTTTACTCTCTGGGTCTGAGATATCAGGACAGTTTTCCTTTATAATTTCTTGAAATGTGTTGTCTAAGCTAGTTGTCTAATTTTGTGGTCATGGTTTTCAGATAGTTCAATAGTTCTTAAATTATCTTTCCTCAATATATTTTCCAGGTCAGTTATTTTTCTGATGAGATATTTCACACTTTATTCTATTTTATCATTCTTTGGCCTTGGTTTTATTTTTTCATTTTCTCTCATACAGCCATTAGTTTCCAATTTACATATTCCAATTATATATTTTTATATATAATACATACATATTTATATATTCCAATTATATTCCAGTTTTAATTTTTAGGAATTATTTTCTTTTTTGAGCTTTTGTATTTTCCTTTACCATTTGGCCTGTTCTGGTTAAGGGTGATATTTTGAGACTTTCATTGTAATAATTTTCATGCTGTCGTTTTCTGAGCTGTGTCTTGGTCTTCCCTTTCACTGTAGCAGCTTTCTTTCTTTGCTGTTTGCTCATTTTTCAGTCTATTTCTTCACTTGGAATTGTATTTTAAAGTTTGTCTCTAATCACCTTGGGGTGGGGAGTTACTTTCCCAAGCTTTCGTCTTTTTCATACTGCTGTTTTTTCAGAAGTAATTCTGTGAGTCTGCAAGTTTTCAATGCTTTCAAGTTGGCATGACCTAAATAGGGCTATGGTCTCTGCTCTCCTGGTATGTGCTCTGGTCTTTATTCAGGAAGGGCCTCTCCTCCCTTGTAGGCACTAGTACTATCACTCCTCTTAGTGCTGGAAGTTAAACCAGTTTTCCTGCTTCTCTGAAGCCAAAAGTACTTGCTCTCCTCCTTGCCTTATGACTGAAACCAGGTTCCCAGTCCTTGTGATTGACCACAAGTACTGCTCTCTGCCCTGGAACTGAATATGGGCAATAATGTTGCCAGTCAGCACCAGCTGTACCCAGTGACAGCAAAGAGTTCCAGAGACACTTACAATATCTTCTTGACAACTTGTTTTACCCTCCTTACCATTTCTGGACTAAGAGCTCCCCAAACTGCTGCTGCTGCTGCTGATACTCTCACAGCTACCTCTAAAGCCCACTATTACCGTTACTGCATAGCGGGCTTTATATGAGCCCTAATACTGATATCATAGACCAGTCCTGCTGACCCCTTAAGCTGTCCTTGTTTGCTATAGAACCTCACTCTGACCTTTTGTTGGCTCTGCTACTCCAAAATTTGATTTCAGGTGTTGTTTAAAGTTGTTTAGAGGAGTATATTAAGAGAATTAAGTTGGGTTGCTGCCTCTACTGTGCCATCTTGACTCTGCCTTTAAACTCAAAATCTTTAATTCCTACTTCAACATTCTTTCTACATCACTATACTTCCTCCACTTTGAATTATATTTTAAATAATATTTTATGCCCAAATACACATTGGAATTCCGAAGAACTGATTTCTCTGCTATCCATAACTTGAAAGTAACTAGAAGCAACCCAAATACAACAGATTAACTAGAGTATAAGTTATTTCCTATATTGAACATCAGTAAATTTGGGTATTAGCTATTTCAAGTAGCTAGTATTCTAGCCGGAGTTCTTATAAGAAGAATTATAGCTAGCATTTACATAATCATTTCAAGTTTGGAAATAACTTTACATATATTATTTCATTTGAACCTCAGAACAACCTTGGCAGGGAGGTACTACAGTCATTATTATCAACATTCTGCAGATGAGGAACCTGAGTCTCAGAGAACTTACATGATTTGCCCCTGACCATTCAGCTAGTAAATGTTTGAGCAGGATTTGAAGTGGGGACTTTGTGATTTCAAGTACAGCACTCTTTCTATTATGCTAAAATCCTTTAAAAGAATTTGTAGTAATGGTCAATAGTGAGCATTTCTTCCTACCTTCCAAGAGTGGTGGTAAAGACAGATTATTTGTCCACGCCAGCTACCTCAAAGTTTTATCCTGGATCCTAAGAGCTGAATTGGTAATATCTTATTCCTGAACTCTAACACACAACAGTTTGATTTTGTTATGTGGTTACATTTATTTTTTGATTTCTCATAGAAAAATAAAATTTTCTCAAAAATATTTTTTATCTTTTCCTTAAACTTTATTTTGTTTACCTGCTCTCACTCTATAAGACCTAAGAATAAATTGTCGCAGTGTCCCAAGTGAGAAGAAATAGATTAAAATTGGATAGCAAAACACAGAACCACTATGCTATTTGTTATGACTTTCCAGATTTGTTCCAATGAAGCAACAGGTATGTTGAGTAAAGTTCCCTTCCTATAATCATTACCAAACATTGCTGGTGGAATTGTCTGTGTAAAGTTTTTTTTTTTAAGCAATTGGGGTTAAGTAACTTGCTCGAGGTTACATGGCCAGTTATTTCTGGGTGTGGCACTGATTATCAAAACCTGGATTCAATCCCAGGTGATCCAGACTCTAGGGCCAGTGCTCTTACTCGCTGTGCTACCTGGCCACCCCTGTGTAAAGTTTTAATGAAACATCACATGGAGATTGGATTTTCAGTGTAGCCAACGTGTCAATCTTCAATGTGATTTTGGAAGCAAAATTTTACTTTGAAAATATAACAAATACATGCGTTTGAAATTTTAAAATGTTCTGGTAGGTTACATTGCAACAGTTCATCTTGTGTCAATAAATTGATTGTTAAAACATTGATTTTATATTATTGTGATAATCATGAAGGGGCACATTTTTCTTATCAGGATATTATGTTTAGAAGGTCAATTTTATTAATTACAAATGTTTTGATCTGTTTATGGAGAAAACACAAAATGAGGGCTGAATATCCTCATTAAAGCTCTTTCTTATATTTGTTATACTGACACCAGGAAAAAGGGTGATTCTACTTCTGGGAGACAAGATGACAGAGTAAGCAATAAATTCCTTTAGCTCTCCCATATTCACCATAAAATAGTGCCCCAGAACAAATCCTAGCATTCTTTTAGCCTGGGAGACTTGGAAGATAAGCAAGAAAGGTCCTTACACTCGGGTAAAAGAGAAACACAGTCCAAGACAGGCAGCATCTCAGCAAAACAGCAGCAAGCCCTACCTAAGCAAACCAGTGGGAGATCTTGAGCCCCAGTGTGGTGCGGCAGGCAAATGCCAATAGCAGGACACCTTCCCCCAAGTGTGTTAGCATAGCCAGGGGAAGCAGAAGACCTCAGCTTCAAGAACCACAATGTGCTTCAGTGTAGCTCCAGGAAGGCAGGCATCCTACAGAAGACAGACCTCCACATGCTTCAGAGTAGTCCAGAGTGGAGAGGCACCTTCTGGCTTCACGATCTGCCTGTACTTTAGCTCGGACCTGGGTGGACAGACATTCTCCAGAAGCCCATGTCCTACCATGTAAAACTGGGGAAATGCAGAAAAACCACATCTGGTCTCAGCATATGCCAGACCCTACCACTAGGATCCTAGCTCAGCACCAAGCAAGCTGGCAGCCCCCTACCACTTTTAGTTACCAGCACTTGAGGCCCCAGCACACGAAGTCAGTAACCAAGCCCCTGACCCCAAGTATAAGAAACTTAGGACAGGAGAGCTAAAGTTTAAAAGCCCCAAAATAGGCAAAAAAGATGAGCAAGAAAAAAAAATTAATATTGACCATAGAAAGTTATTATGATGACAAGGAAACATCAAAACACAAACTCAGAAGAGGACGACATTGTCAATATAGCTACATCCAAAACTTCAAAGGGGGATATGAATTGTTCTTAAAACCGGAGAGTCCTCTTTAAATAGATCAAGAAGGATTTTAGTAGTCAAATAAGAGAGATAAAAGAAAAATTATGAAAAGCAAGGAGAAATATACAACAGAGAGACAACAATTTGGAAAAGGAAGAACAAAAATTGACTGAATATAACAATTCCTTAAAAAATATTATTGCCTGACCTTGGGCAAGTCACTTAACCCAAATTGCTCTACCTTCCCCCCTCCAAAAATATTATTGACCAAATTGGAGGAAAAAAAATCCACTGAAGGGAAAAAAAAATTTTTTAAATGTATTTGGTCAAATGGAAAAGGAAGTACAAAAGCTAAGTGAAGAAAATAATTCCTTAAAAATTAGAATTGGACAAGTGGAAGCTAATGATACTAGGAGACATTAAAAGTCAGTCAAACAAAATCAAAAGAATGAAAAAAGATGAAAATGTAAAATACCTCAATGGGGAGATAACTGAGCTGGAAAATAGATCTAAGAGAGATAATTTAAGAACTATTGGACTACCTGATAGCCATGTTTAAAAAAAAAAAGAGCCTGGAAGCATCTTTCAAGAAATTATCAAGCAAAATTTCCCTAATATTCTAGAAACAGAAGGTACAATCGTCATTGAAGAATTCACTGGTCAACTTCTGAAAGAGATGCCAAAATGAAAACTCCAAGTAATGTTGTGGCCAAATCACAGAATTATCAGATCAAGGAGAAAGTACTACAAACAGCCAGAAAGAAACAATTTAAATATTGTGGAACCACTGAGAGTTGCACGGGACTCGAGAGTTTCCACACTGAAGGATCAAAGGACTTAGAATATATTCTGTAAGGCAAAGGAGTATGGATTACAATCAAGAATCAACTACCCAGTAAAACTGAGAATAATTTTTTCAGGGGAAAAGGTGGATTTTCTTTTCTTTTTCTTTTTATTTTCTTTTATTTTTTTTGCTTTTTTTTTTTGGAGGGGGGAAGGTAGAGCAATTGGGTTTAAGTGAGTTGCCCAAGGTCACATGGCTAGTTTGTGTGTGTGTGTGTGTGTGTGTGTGTGTGTGTGTGTGTTAAGTGTCTGAGGCCAGATTTGAACTGAGGTCCTCCTGACTCCAGGGCCAGTGCTCTATTCACTGATGAACAAACAAGAGCTCAGAAAATTCAACCTTCAAATACAAGACTCAAGAGAAGCATAAAAAAAGTAAACAGGAAAGAAAAAAAAACCAGGTTATTCAAGAAAGTTGAACTGTTTACATCCTTACACAACTTGTAACCCTTTATTGGGGTATTTAGGGCACATAGAAGTGTGGGTATAAGTTGATTCCAATGTGATGATAAAAAATGAATTGAGAGGTGAAAAAAAGGATTATACTGTGAGAAGAGGAAATGGGGAGGCAGAATAGAGTGAATTATATTACATGAAGAGGTGCAAAGACCTAATAGAGGGAAAAAGGGAGGGGGTGAAAATTGTTTGAACCTTACTCTCATTGGATTTGATTAAGGAGGGAATAACATACATATTTCTATAGAAATATAGAAATGATAGAAATATATCTTACACTATAGGGAAATAGGAGGAGAAAGTAGAAAGAAAAGGGAAGGGGTGGGGTGTAACTGGGTGGCTCAGTGAATAGAGCACAGGCCCAGGAGTCAGGAGGACCTGAGTTCAAATCCAGACTCAGACACTTAACACTTACTAGCTCTGTGACCTTGGGAAAGTCACTTAATCCCAATTGCCCTCCCCTCCCCCATCCAAAAAAAGCAAAAAAAAACAACTGAAAGGGGTGGAAAGAAGGGAAGGCAGATGGGAGGGAAAAAGTAGTAGGAAAAAGTGACAAAAAGGGAAAGGGGTGGACAGAAGGAGAGCAGACTGAGGGAAGCAGTGGTCAGAAGCAAAACACTGTTGAGTAGGGAACTGGTAAAACGAGAAGGAATAGTATAAATGGGTGGGGATAGGATAGAGAGAAAGATCCAGTTAATAATCATAGCTATGAATGTAAATGGGATGAAGTGTCCCATAAAACAAAAGCAGGAAGCAGAGTGGATTAAAAAAATGTAATCCTACAATATGTTGTTTACAAGAAATATATTTGAGGCAGACAGATACATACAAAGTAAAGGTTAAAGGCTGGAGCACAATACAATATGTATCAGCTGAAGTGAAAAAAATAAAAACAATAACCAAAGGTAGTACTCCTGTGTTATAGGAATGTATATTTTTAATTTTATCCCTGCCCCTAGGTTAAGTGCACCTGGAGCCTGTGGGGGAAGGCTTGTTTTTCAGGAACACCCACAGCTTGGTGCTTTGTGATTGGGCAGTGGGTCAAGAGGGTTGTTACATTATCTGACCCAGGAGAAGACTATATAATCCCTGATGTGAGAGTTTGTTTTGGGGCTCACTTTGAGAAGTGTAGTGTGAATTGACCAGATGATATTCTGGGCACCTGTTGAGAGCCCCCCGGCTTTGAAAAACCCAGATGTTGGTGCTTCCCTCTCTGGTAACTGACTAGGTATGGATGTAATGGTCAAGGCAGTTGGAGGCCTGTCTGCTTGATATGTTTTTCTGTTTTCTTGTAACTTCTGTCTGTATACTCTGAAGTTCGGGGTGCTGACTTTTTCGCCTGAGCAAGGTAAATGATATGTCTGATTGATTAAAGTAAGCTTGTTAACCCATTTTGAGTTGCTTTGCTTTAGAAAAGCAGATCTAAGAACCTGTGTTGACAGCCACCCTGGGTATGCTGGGGTGCTTGCTTCTATGTCCTGATTTCATACAAAGAAAAAGCAAAAATAGATCTACCAAGAGAAGTATTTTACAGCACTAGAAATAAATAATAACAAAATTAATGTAAAAGAACAAAAGATCCAGAATATCAAAGAATTAATGAAAAGAAATGCAAGGGAAAATGGCCTAGCCATAGGAGATCTAAAACTGTATTATAAAGCAGAAAACATCAAAACTTCTTGGTACTGACTAAGAAAAAGAGTGGCAGATCAAGTAGAATAGGCAAGGTACCCAAAACACAGTAGTCAATGACTATAGTAATCTACTGTTTGATAATCACAAAGACTTCAGCTTCTAGTCTAAGAACTCACCATTTGACAAAAACTGCTGGGAAAACTGTAAAATAGGATGGCAGAAACTAAGCATAGACCAATATATCACACCATATACTAAGATAAAACCAAAATGGTTACATAAATTAGATATAAAGGGTGACAGCATAAACAAATTAGGAGAGGAAGGAATAGTTTACCTGTCAGATCTAAGAAAAAGGGAGAAAATTTATGATCAAATAAGAGATAGAGAATATTTTGAAATTCAAAATGAATAATTTTTGTTAAACTAAATTTAGGAGTTTTTTGTGAAAACAATGCCAATGCAACTAAGGCTAGAAAAGAAGCAGAAGTCTGGGAAATAATCTTTACAGCAAGTATTTCTGATAAAGGCCTCATTTCAAAATGTATAGAGAAATGAATCAAATTTATAAGACTACAAGTCATTCCCCAACTGATGAATGGTCAAAAGATATGAATAGACAGTTTTCAGATGAAGAAATTAAAGCTATTTATAGACATATGAAAATATTGCTCTAAATCACTATTGATTAGAGGAATACAAATTAAAAAAAAACAAAAATTCTGAGGTACCACTTCATGTCTAACATTTTGGTTAATATTAGAGATTAGGAGCAATATAGGAAAATTGGAACACTAATGCATGTGGACTTGTGAACTGATCCAACCATTCTGGAGAGAAGTTTGGAACTATGCCCAAAGGGTTATAAAACTGTATATACTCTTTGATCCAACAATGCCACTACTAGATCTATATTCCAAAGAGGTCATAAAAAAGAGGAAAGGACTCACATGTACAAAAATATTTATAGTAGATCTTTTAGTGGTGGCAAAATCTTGGAGTTTGAGGGAATGTCTATCAATTTGGGAATGGCTAAATATGTTGTATAGTATATGAATATGATCGAATTCTATTCGATAATAACACAATTCTATTGTGTTATTAGAAATAAGAAGCAGGAGGATTTCAGAAAATCCTGGAAAGACTTACATGAACTAATGCTGAGTGAAATGAACAGAACAAGGGGAATATTGTACTTAGAAACAGCAAAATTTTGCAACTTTGATAGACTTAGTTCTTCTCAGTAATACAGTGATCTAAAGCTGTTTCAAAAGACTCATGATGGAAAATGTTATCCATATCCAGAGAAAGAACTATGCACTCTGAATGCAGATCAAAGCATGCTATTTTCTCTTTTTTGTTTTTATTTCTTTCTTGTGGTTTTTCTCCTTTGATTTTTCTTTCAGAATATGAGCAATGTAGGAATATGTTTAATATGATTCTAAATGTAAAGCCTATATCAGGTTGATTGCCATCTTGGGGAGAGAGAAAGGAGGAGAGAGAGGGAGAAAAAAATTGGAAATCAAAATGTTATATAAGTGATTGTTGAAAACATATATATGCTAAAAAAATTTTTAAAAAGAAAATGGGTACTTACATACCTTAATATACAAGCAATATACAAATGTACTTAAAGAATAAAAGACATTTTGTTAATGGCTCAATTGGATCCTCTTGTTGACCAAATATTTTATGTTGGTTCAAATTTCATAGTCAAAATAAAATGTGACTTTGAAGAATTTATTGCTATGGATTTCATTGCCTAAATCTCAAGTTGTTCTATTACTGCTCACCTCGATGCTATTATTTTTCAGAAATATTTCAAAATACCAACCTTTTGTGTTAACCTTGGATGAGGTATCATTTTTAATTTAGTATTATATTTTCCCCAGTTATACAAAAAAACAATTTTTAACATTCATTTTTAAGTTCTAAATTCTCTCCCTTTCTCCCTCCCCTACTCTCTCTTATTGAGAAGGCAAGCAGTTCAACAAATGTGTAGTCATGAAAAAACATATCCAAAATAGTCACATTGAAAAAGAAAGCATAAGCAAAAAAAAAAAAAAAGACAACTCTCAAGAAAAATGAAAGTAAAAAGTATATGCTTCAATTTGTATTCAGACACCATCAGTTATTTCTCTGGGGAATAGCATTTTTCACCATAAATCCTTCAGAGTTGTCCTTGGATCATTGTATTGCTGAGAATAGCGAAGTCATTCACAGCTGATCATCTTACACTATTTCTGTTACTTTGTACACAATATATTTCATTTTGCATCAGCCCATGCAATTCTTTCAAAGTTTTTCTAAGAGCATCCTGCTCATCATTTTTTATAGTACAATAAATTCCATCATCTTCACATACTACAACTTGGTTTACCATTCCCCAATTGATAGGCCTCCCTTCAATTTCTAATCTTTTACCCAAAAGAAAGAATTGCTATAAATATTTCTGTACATGTAGATCCTTTTCCTCTTTGTTTTTTTAACCTCTTTTGGGGAATGGAAAGACGTGGTACTGCTTGGTCGCAATTGATTTTATCGCCCCCTTTAGGTTTTTTATACATTTTTATGCCCCCTTTAGTTATGAATTGCTCTACAAAATGACAACCAATTCACAACTCCACCAACAGTGCACTGTCTTATTTTTTTCTCACATCTGAGGGATCATTTTTTAACCAGAAGGTGATATATTAATTAAATCAATCAACAATAAATGAATAAAATTTTATTAAGCACATAATACTGTATTCCAGGTTAATCACTGTGTTAAGTTGTATTAAAGGTGGGGAAGCTTTATTGATGCTTTCTGTCCCACTACAACCATTTACTGACATACCGTGTTTCCCCAATAATAAGACACTGTCTTATTAATTTTTTTGGACAGAAAAACCCCAGAAGGCTTATTTTCAGGGGAGGGCTTATTTTAATGAACATTGACAGCAATTTTAATAAACAGGTAAATGTGAACAAAAAAATGTACCTTTATTCAATAATGAATTCAATAAAGAACAGGATGATGCGCTCACTGCTGCAGCTCTGATTGGATGCAGCTCGGAGCGCGGCGTGCATTTCACGGGGGGGGGGGGCGGTGCATACAGAGGGTGCCTTAATGTAGCGTGTAGCGCAGGGGATCACCTTCACTACAGTAGCAATCTCAATAGGGCCTATTTTGGGGGGAGGGCTTATTTTAGAGGAATCTTACAGAGTAAGGGGAGGGCTTATTTTCGGGATAGGTCTTATTATCGGGGAAACACGGTATGTCCACAACCTCCACCATTGAATTTTCGCTTGTAACAAAGAAAAGCAAGTTAAATAATTTTACCAACACAACAACCATGTCAGATAGCATATGCAGCATTATATACTTCAACCAAGAAGAAAAATGTGTTTAACCCTCAGATCTCTGGGACCAAGATTAATACTGCAATAAATCTGCTTTGTTGATTTTTATTGTTTTCTTTGATATTTTATTCATAGTGTTTTCTTGTTTAAGCTTTCTTCACTCTTCATCAGTTTATAAAAGTCTTCCAATCTTTGTCCAAATTCCTCATATCCAGTTTTTCATAGAGCAGAGTACTATGCCAATAAGTCATTTACCATAATTTGTTTGGATCATTCATCAGTTGATGATAACCAATTTCAATTCGAGTTTTTGGTACTACAGAGAAGGATGCTATAGATTTTTTTGTCATGTATAGGCCATTTAATTTCCTTAAAAAAACACGTTGGAATATATTCTAAATTCTCTCAAAGGTATAAAGATATTACTGTCTTTCTCACATGATATCAAAATTGTTTTTCAGGTTAGCTGAACTATAGATATAGCTTAACAGGACTAGGTTTTTTTTTCTTTTCTTAAAGATGAGGCATATGAAAAACAGGTAATTTTATTTACATGCTGCTGACATTTAACTTGGTTCCTTACAATTCCCTCCTACACACTTTCCTACTTCCCTTTCCAGTGCCTTTTAGGTCACTTTCTTTAGTAAGTAAACTAGCAGGAAGAAACACAGAGAACAGATGGCAAACACAATCCCCTCCATAAGACTCCTGCTACCACAGGAGCATGCTCAAGACCACATAGTAAATAGTGTTTATTGTAGGTGGAATCATTAGCCCTATAGCCCTTTCATTGCCACCTTGACCCCCACCGTTCAGCATTAACGAAACGATAACTTCCCATTGCTGCGGCCTCTGCTCTAATTCCAGCAGTGGCCTAGTAATGATGTAAGTGTTTACTGCAATTATATTACTAAGCTATGTATTACATGCCCCTAGCATCAGCCCCACGCAGTTGTGGGCCTTTGACACACACTGGTAAAATTCTGCAATGAACTGTGCTTATTAGAGCCCACCAGGAAGGCTCACTTCTTAGTATAATTAGATCCCCTGAGCTCAATGGAGGGCTCCACAGCCAGAAACCTAGGGGAAAAACATTCTGAAGTGTGGGGAGCATTGAAAAGATACCTGTAATTAAGTTTCTTTAAAAAAAAAACTTTTTATCTCCACTCTGATTAGCAGAATTCAAAACAATATATTTAGCAAGCACACATATATTACTAGAAAAGCTGAAAGTCACACCTTCGACTAAGGCCTGTATCATTTTAAATATAGTTTCTCTGTCCTAGTAATAGTAGAATTGTCCCCTTTTTTTTCTTCCTCCCAGGAGAAATGCCAGTTGTTGTGCAAAAATAATTGTTCAAAGTAGTGGCAGGAGATAGGAAAAACACTATTTGGAATTTCCTTTTTTTCCCCATGGGACTATGGTTCTTTGCTATTACTGTCTCAGCTTCTTTCCCACTGTTGTTTGAAGGTTTTTTTTTCCCCCATTACTTGTGCTTCCCTTATGATATTATCCGGCTCTTCCTACCAGATCCTATGTGTTTTCCCTCCATCTTCCCACTATTGCCTTCCTGTTAATAGCTGCCAGTCTGCTGACTGCTGTTATGAATAGGCTAATCATCATTTTAATAGTTTCCAGCTTCTCTCTAGTGGACCAGTGAGCTGTGTAAGTAATGCATAGCAGGTGGTGGCAGGCAGGAGATTATCTCAAATATGAATAGTCACAAATTCTCAGCTGACTTGATGGTTCCCTATTACAACATTTCCCATTTATAAAGTAGACTGAGATAAGGACTTGCTTCAACCTGTCTAATGTACTATTTTTATCAGTAAATGGCTATTTTCTTGAGCTACACCTCTGGTTTCTTGGGGCCACTGGAATTGTTATGGAGAGCTGAGCAATGCTTAGTTCATTTGCCTGGTCATTGGAAAAGTATATTTTAAATGTAGTTAGAGAATAAAAGTGATTGCAACAATAGTAATTTTTTTTAATTCCAGTGTTCTTTTGTTAAATTTTTATGGAGAAAAATGAGCTCAAAATAAAGAAGGCAATCTGTTCTAGGAGGTAACAGAGTAGATTCCCATGTTCCCAAATTTGGGTTTTTGAAAGAGTAGAGGGTGTTTTTGTGACTTTGCCCAAACAATCCATTTGCTTTCAAACAGCACTTTCACAATGCTAAAACAATCTGCTGTTTCAGTCATTAGTGGGAAAAGGAAAGCAAAACAGGCCCAGATGCTTGGCATCAGGTATACCAACCTGCAATTGAATAGCTGTTTCACTCCTGAACTAGTCATGCTGGCATTGTATAGAGACTCCTGAGAGCCCATTTAATTGAAGTGTTTTAAGGGTCAACTAATTCAGAAATAATTATGGAATGTAGTGAGGAGCTAAAACTTAGAGAAAGGCAGAGGGTTTTTTTTTATTTTATTTTGTTTTTCAATTGACTAACTGACATAAGTGGGGAACCCATGGCCTCAAGGTCACATGTGGTCCTCTAGGTCCTTGAGTGCCAGGTCCTCTTTTGACTTAAAGGGCTGTACTTGAGGACCTAAGAGGGCCAAATGTGGTATTGAGGAGACAGGTTCCCCATCCCTGGACTAGCATATATTTTTTCTCTCTCCAACCACAACTGCATCTTAAAAGAAAACACTTATAATACATATGTGCAGTCAAGCAAAACAAATTCTCAAATGGTGTGTTGAAGGGGCTGCTGGAAAACAGGTACATCTGTGAACTGTTGGTGCAGCTAGGAATTGCTTCAACTATTTTACAAAGCAATTTGGAACTGTGTCCCCAAAGCCACTAACATGTCCATACTCTTTGACTCATTGATACTGCCTTTATACTGAAAAAGACCTAGAAATGAATGAAGTGTCCAACAACTGGTGAATGCCTGAACAAAATATAGCATATGAATATAATATGGAAGGAAGCAAATAAGCAATTATATGGTTAATGATCCTCATAACAACCTCATGAAGTAAATACTATTATTATCTCCTTATTCAGTTGAGGGTCATAGCTAGTAAGTGTCTAAGACAGGATTTGAACTCAGGACTTTGTGACACCAGGCCCTTTAGTCATCAGTGTGATGACTCTATGTACTACACAACCTATATGTCTCTGACATTGTATATAACTTTATATCAAAAGAATTGTGAGATTTTTCTTCTACTGAATTTATTCTCCTCTTATATAATAAAAAAACTTTTCTTATTTTAGTCATTTATACCATGAATTTTCAGGAAATTAGTTTCAATAGTTCAGGTTTCTTGCTGTTACTTTTCACACAGTGTGCTTCTCTGAGTAAAGCATGATGATTCTTTAAAGAATTTTAACTAAAACCTAAAAATTTTAACTAAAATTTTTTAACTAAACCCACTTTTTCCTGGCTTCCTTTTGATAATTTGTCTTCACATGTTCAAGGAAGATATTTTTGTTCTTAGAGTACTTAATATACTTTAATACCCATTAATTTTCTCAACTAGAATCTTGCACTTAACCTCATTATAATGCCTACAGCATGCTAAATAATATTATAGACTACCACCAGTCCCACCATGGTTACATTTATAGGGGATTCCCTACTAAACTGTGTCCACACCCTTGATTTCTACAATATCATCCTTCTTTTAAATTCCATGTAATGTAACCACAGAAAAAAAAAACACTCCATTTTTGAAAGAGCCCAAAGAACATGTAGAGCATCCCTCTCCTGTCTCTTTTGGGGTTAGTTATTTCAGCCTCTTTATCAAGCCCCAAAAAGCTGCCTTTGAAGGGAAATAAGATGCACAGTGGTTAAAAAATGAGAGGGGGGCGGCTAGGTGGTGCAGTGAGTAAGAGTGCCGGCCCCGGAGTTGGGAGAACCCAGGATCCGTTCTGGCCTCAGATACTTAACACCCACACAAAATGACTGGCTGTGTAACCTTGGGCAAGTTACTTATCCTCAATTGCTTTTAAAAAATGATAGGAGCTGGGAGATACATGAACCCCACCCCATGGCAGTGCCAGAAAGGTCCAATTTCATTTACTTCAAAATAAATATATAAGTTAGATAGCAGCTAGTGTAAGGTGGGTATGATACAACTCTCATAAGGCAGCAGAACAGATAGCAGAATTCTAGATAGTGAAGGAGTCAATTGAATTATGAAAAAAAACCATGCAATTATATTTCCCAAGTATGGAATTATTATACTGAATGGAAGAATAAGAGGTATGTGGTAGAAACAACTCCATCTATAGATGCAGATCTTAAGTTTGTTGAAGTGTGTCACTCATTTCGTTAATATTATGAATTGGGATTTCTGGTGACATTTCTTTTTACTTGTACTCTTATTAAATGCAATTAACGTTTGTAATAAAACTAGAATAGTCTCTGTTCAGTGATGTTTTTTTTTTTGTTTTGAGTTATGAAGTTGGTTGTCACTGCTATAGCTGTTGCTTTCAGAGACCTCAGCGTTCTATATTTGCTGAAAGGGACACATGTCACGAGAAGTTCAAGTTAGTGGAGCTACCAGGGGAAAAAAATTGGTTGACAGATATTTGTCAAACTTTCTCTGTGGCTGTGTAGTATTCTTAGTACACTGGACACTATAAATTCATATCTACTTATTCCTGAATTAGTTATTTTTAGTATCTTCATCACCTGAGGAGGTCCACTGTTGTTTAACTCTAATGATAAAGGGTAGAGGTTCATGGAAACCTGGGAAAACTTGTATTAACTGATACAGACTGAAATGCGCAAAATCCAGAGATCAAATTATACAGCAACATCAACACTGTAAAGAGAAACACTTTGAAATATTTAGGAACACTAATCAATGCAATGAACAACCACAATTCCAAAGGACAAATAATAAATTATACTACCTACCTTCTGACAGAGGTGATAGATTCAAGATGCAAAATGTAATATGCACTTTTGCATGTAAACAATATGAGAAAAGCATAGATTTCAAGGAAAGGAAATAAGAGGGAAATATATGTGATATCTTGTGTAAGGGTTATGGGATTTAAAGATCTTCCATGCCCCACTGGACTTGCTCACATAGCAGGAAGGGGCAGAGCAAGAGGAAGCGGAAGCCAAGCTAGAGTTCCTGGCAGTGGCTAGCAGTGGCAGTGATGGCGGCAGCAGCAACACAGGCAGCGGCAGCAGAAGCGCGAACCCCTTTTTGAGTCAGCCAGAACCTCTGCTAAGGACTCCTGCTGAGGACTGCCAGGGGCCAGAGCTGCTGGGAGCGTGCTTCCTGGACGCTGGGTGGTTGCTGTGAGTGGGGAGAGGAGGACCTTTGCCTGAGGTAGCCTGTTCTGTTTTAAAAGCTTGAGAATGTGGGTGCTTTCTACTTTATCTACCTGTGCCAATTTCATAACTACTCTGATGGCTTTGACTTTCTGGTTTTGGGACTCAGTCTTTTGGTATTTTAATAAATGTTCTAGCTTATTCTCCCATATAGCAAGCCTGATATATTTTGTGATGGATAATTACATCAGCATATCTGTAATTTCCATAGGCATTGTGAATATTGCATTGCCGATACATCTTGTCAGCATTATATTCTATAATACAGGTTTATGATTTGTTCCATAGCAATATGCCATGAATATTATAGCTTTTTAATATTGTTAGCTTTCCATGACTTACATGGCCAATTGTACATGAATTGATTGTGATCAGTCCACTTTTAACTTGATATAAAAGTGGATTCCAGTTGGTAACATAGGGATGATCATAACTTAGCAAAACAGGTTAATGCCATTTCAATTCATGCAATCATGTCCTCTGTATGTAAGGCATAGTTGAATGGAATTTATTTTTTTTACATGGGAAAAAGGACAAATGTTTGGGATTTCATAGATGAAGATGACTCCCCAATGATAAAAACCTGTCTATCAATGTATATCTGAACCTCTTTTCCAACTTATGTCTTAAAAAGTTATCTGGGTTTCTAATAGTTAAATGATTTATCCAGGGACACACAATCACTATATGCCAAAGGAAGGACTTAAATCCAGGACTGATCCAGTGATATCTAGTATGCCGTGCTACATATTACACTGCACATTATTTCATTTTGAGGATGATCCTTGATCTTTGACTTCAAGACTTTAGAAAATGAAGTATTCTGAGACTCAGTCATAAAATATCATTGGAAAAAATACTGGAATTAAAATATCAGCCTTTATTTCATAGAGAATGACCCTATTATATTGGGTAAAACCCCTGTGGTTAATTTATGAGAGGATATAGACAAGAGTCATAGAGAATGGGCCGGCATAGATGCCTTGAAATCTTCATAGTTAGATGGAAAGCACAGATCATTGTGATCACAGATTCTTTGGAGCAACAGAGAACAATTAGGAATGAACTAGACAAAGTTTACTCTTGACTGACTTTTTAAAGGACATGAAATAGTATGTAACATCAATGTCTTCTTTATATGCCAGGATTTGGTAGAATGTAGTCCACAAAAGTTCATTTCTCTCATTCTTTCATAATATAGTTTGACCCTTGAATAAATGCATCCTTTCTCCACAGGCATTTTTATTATTATTATTTTTAATTTTATCTCACTTTCATTTATGAATATATCTTTATGCACAATCCATTGAGTCATCAAACAATAAAAAAAGTGAGAAAAATGTAGTTCCATTCTGGGAACCAAGATGGCAGAGTAAGAAGTAAGTCACTCTCACCTTCCCTTATTGACTTCTGAAAGTCCAGGAAATATCACTCCAGGAAAAACCATGGAATAGATGAACCAGCAGAAAGAGAGTGTGTACCAGTCTTGTAGCTCAAGAAGCTTGGGGAGATTAACAGGAAATATTATGATAGCTGATGAGGTCACCAAGGAAGACAATTCATTTTTCATCATAAAAGAATTTCCAGACTAAGTGTGAATCTCCTCTTAATTTTGAAGCAAGGCTTGAGAATGAAGGGTGGGGAATATCTATGAGGGCTTGTAATACATAAATTCTGAAAGATGCATTCCTGAATGACAATCAAGCCCCAGATCTCTACTATAGCTTAATTCCTACCGGTAACATTTGGCCCAGCCAAAATTACAATCCTCCCTGACAATTTCTGGCTAAGGAGCTGTTATTCAGGAGTCAAAGTAATATTTTTCTTTTTCTTTCTCACAATGTGATGTCTGTCATAAAAGATGAGGAGGATTCTAAAGGGTTTTTTCCATTTTTGTCATTACTTTATGTCTCTTTGCTAAGGCATGTTTTCTCTCTCTCTCTCTCTCTCTCTCTCTCTCTCTGTCTTGTATTAGAAAGAGTATAGATTTTGTGTGTTCATATTTTTTTTAATTCCAATTATTCAATTAGATCTACACTCATCACATTCTTCTGAGAGTAGACTAACCATACTAAGGGAAAAAGCCCGTTGAGATCAGAACGATCTTGGTCCCTTTTCCACAGAAACCATGTTTTAAATGCAATCACATTGTAAAGTTCACCCATTCTGAGATTCTGAGACACTTACATTGGAATAGTCTATTACCATGTTAATATTACCAATGAGGAACAAGGATAGAACAATTTATTCGCTAGTTCATTCATGCTTGACCTCTATATTTAGAAAATACTCTACTAGTAAAACTCTCAATAAGTTCAGAAGCATTTGAAGTTACTTTTGGATATGGCAATTAAGGAAACGTTTCTTTGGTAGAATCAGTCTTGCTATATGAGGTAAGATGTAGAGACAGAAAAGCATATAAGGAATATATGGTGAAAGTAACATGTAAACCAGTTTGGCTGAAGTGGAAAATTATGTAGGAGAGTGGAAGGACATAAGGCTAGTGGAATCATAGAATTTCAGGATTTTAGTTACAAGGGATCTCAGTGGACATTTCATCCAATGCATATTTGAAAAGAAATTATCATTGTAACACATCAGATAAGAGGCCATTTAGCTTTCTCTTAGAAATTTCTAATGGTGGGGAACCAACTATCAACATCCAAGGTAGATTATTCTACTTTTAGACAGCTAAAATTGTTAGATTTCTTCCCCCAGAAATCAAACTTAAATTTTCATCTTTGCAATTTCTACCTATTGCTTTATTATGTCACCTAGGACCAAGAGAATAAATTAACCTTGCTTGCCATGGGCTAATCATTGTCCAGCACTAAGCATGATTCAGAGACATGAATAAGAAATGACCAGGCCAAGTGGGTAGTTCAAGGAAGAATGATGAACTCCACTTATTGATTCTTAGGACAAGGTTTTTATAGAGCAATGAGACAAAGGAAGGGGACTCAAGTTTTCTTATCATTACCTTTGTCTGTTATATCCTGTGGGTAGCACAGAATGGATAATTTGGTAAGGATTTGTTATCTAGGAGACTAAAGTCTTAGGGTAAGACTTTTGATCTATTCGTCAGGTTTGTGCTAATGCAGCTGCAGTCATAAATGGACACTATTGAGAGCAAGCTTCAAAGCCAAAGTTGCAATCCTCAAAAGACATCACATTTGGAGCTGACCACCCAAAGATACCTGAGTGCTGAATCAAATATTTTATCTCTTAAAAACTAAAATCTTGGGGTATAGCCTATTGATCTCAGAACTCAAGTAACATCCTTATAAGTGTAACCCATAACAAAGAACTCAGGAGCTAACTTAACAAAAAAGTCACATCTCAAATAGATTCTTGTTTTAAAGTCCACTATTAGGATTTAATGTTTGAGTCCTGAACCAGGCCTCCTTGGCTCCCCACATAATTCCTCATTTTTAAGGAGAAGTTTAAAGGAATGAAATTCAGTGCCTAAAGTTTTAATATTGCATGTTATAATTCGTATAATGCAAGGTCCAAATATACCACAGACTCTCATAATGATTAATATGAGAAGTAGATGCATAGAGATTTTTTCAATGTATCAGTAATTGTTTTTGCAACTCCTTCTGGGTCAATCCCAGGAATCTCACTATGTTCAATATCTTAATAATTTGATTGAAAGCTTTTTATTTCCCAGGTGATATTGAAAGTATGCCACGCTCCCAATAAGCGGGCTCTGATCCTGTCTCATGTGTTATTGGGACAAAAGGAATTATATAAACTAGTGGTAACACAAATATATGTGTATTTCTAATCACATCTAAGTAACAGTTGAGTTTTTAATGCTTTTAACTCATACCTAAGTATAATATTGATTGTTGTAATAAATTGATCTTATAAAATAGATCCTTATCTATATCATGTGGTGTCTTAAAGGCTACAGAAACATTTTTTGATAATTCATTAACCTGCTGTGCATTTTGGATTGCAAACAGAGCAGTTGGAACCATTAACAATATTAGAACAGTGAATTTAGTAACAAGAAATCTGACAAACCTCCCCCCCTTTTTTTAAGACATCAGAAGTTTAATATCAAGCATAAGTGAAATTAGTTGGAAAAAAGCAAATAGTGTTCAACAAGATCTCTACTAGATATACGTTGAGCAAAAGTAAAATCAATGAAGTTAAAAGTTCATACATAGATAGGTGTATCCACAATTACATTGGAGAAGGAGTCTAGTCTTGAGTTTTCAAAGGCAAGGTAAAATTACTTGCAGATTCATTCACAAATGGAGCAGTTTATATCCCAGTTAAAATAGAAGACACAGTTGCTGACATTAAGGAGGTAATTCGTCCTGTGATTTAAAAAGTCCAAAAGCCAGCTCTTATTAGAAAATCAGACATTTCTTGAAGTGCAGGCTCCTCTGAAGTCCGTCATTGTGTAATGTTCCATTAGAAGGTTGTATCATTCTGTGAAAAGGTGGGCTGCAAAGTCATCTTTTCTGGGGTTGTTTTTGTGAGGTAACCTCTGATCCTCTTTTCTGTTTCTACATCTGGTGGAACACACCTGGACATTCTGTGTTGGCATCTTCAGTGGTCATTCATTAGTGTCTCAAAAAAATAATATAAGAACAACCTTGGCACTACATAATTAAGGGGCAGGTCTTTTCCATTACTTTATTTGAATATGTACTTTTTCAAATTGTTAATCCACTGGCGTATACCCATTTTTAATGATGCTTAGAAATTTTTAGGTTATATAAGGCAGTAATTAATTGGCCTTGTAGTTTATTGATCCAAATCCCCTTTTTTAAATTTTTGTAAATAGGTTTCACAGAAAGTTTGAAATGATTTCCCCATGTAGGCAGGGGCATTATGTGTTTTTATTTCTTTAGGAGTATTTAAGAAACAAAGAACAGTGGAAATGGGGTGAAAAAACAATGCTTTTCCTTACTAAAGTGTAGCTACAGGAGTAATCATATAAAATTGAAGGACGATAATTTTGTTCCGTCCATATAATGTAGCCTTATTAAGTTAAATGAATGGGAGGTTCCATAGTTACAGAAAATGATAAAAATGTTTTTAAGTTTTAAGTTTTTTGAATGGAAATATAGTCATTCACTGTTGCCTTTTCATTTCTGAGGTATGGTACAGAGAGAGGACTCTCCATTATTTAAATACACAATTACATAATATCTTACATTAGGGAAAATATCAATCTAAAAAAGTCAATTCTTGAAGAAATGGCAACAATAACAATTACATTAGAGGCTTTTAGTAATACACTGAAAGTTTTCTTTCCCATTTGTTATTCACCTTAAATAGTTTTGTAAGTCTTAGTTATGATAAATTGTTAACCTTCAACCTAAAAAAGAGTTATAATGCTGACATTTGCCTCAAAACATTAGATTTAAGTTTTAGATTTAAGAAAACTCAACTTTCATGTTCAAATTGTTTAGATCACAAATTTAATCTGTGCTTGATAATACTTGTCTCACTCCAAATATCAGTATGTGCAAATTCTTATGAATATAAATATTTGGTAGATGATATTCTCAATTCTTATTTAGCTTTAAACAGCAAATATTAACCAGCCTTCAAAGTTACCAAAACAAAAGTGTATGAGAAAAAAGTTCACTAGTCACATGGATATATTGTAAGTTTCTAAAGAAGTGACATCATTTTGCCAAAGACTATTAGGTTTTAAACTTGTAGGATTAATAGAGGTGGAAGGGGGAGAAGGTATGTGAGGAAGGCATTTTTTGCATGATTTAACTATTTCCTGGCTTGTTCTCAAGTAAATGTAAAATTCCTTATTAACATTCTTGCATTTTGAATGCAGAGATAAAGGACAAAGTGTTGGGTAAGTTTGTATAATTAATTTATCAGCTAAAGCATTGCCTTATTAAATGGGCTCAGGTAAAGATGTATGAGAGTAAACATGAGAAATAGAAAAATGATTTTTTCTACTTCTAACCACTTATTGCAACTGTAAAACATAATTGCTTGTAACTCTTGATTATTGAAATCTGTCTCAATGTTCCTTACAGTATAAAAATAATATTTATCATACATAAAAATGTTAAGGGTTTGAGATTGTTCCTTTAGAAGACATGTAGTAGCAAACATTTCATTCTTTTGGATAGATGAGGAGTAGTAGAAATAACTTCCGTTAGCTGTTTATTTTAGGCCTCAGTAAAAGGGCATTATTTGCTTGTAAGAGAGGAGAAAAAGATGTTATTTGGGGAATGACTCATCGTTGATTGGAAATGAATTGTAAGATTGGGTATTTGTTTGTATTATCCATAGATGCTGGATACACAGTCAAGATCTGCCAGGAAGAGTCTTCTTAGATTAGCATTTCAATTTGGGCTTTAACATAAGGTTGCTGAATATGTTCAGGGAGGGAGCCTGCAATGGTGATTACAGGTTGTTATATATTAACATAGGTTACTAATTGAGGGTAGGTAACCATGTTTTTTTCTGGTTTTGATGAGGGAGATAAATCCACTCTTAAGATATTTTGTTGCCAATATATGGCTCCAAAGGGAATTTAAGGTGTCCCCAGTATAGTTATTTCTACCGGGCTATTACTATCTGTCCTATAGACTTGACACTACTGATTGGCATTTTCAAAAAATTTAAGTTGTTCTGCATATTTTGTTAAAGTTCTAGGAGAATGGAGGTTTAGGTCTCCCCTTAGGGTATTAAATAAGTGAGTGAGCTGATGTGTTCTTTACCCAATTTATATCTCTTGATAATTTCTGAAAATCATTTAAAGTTTTCACTTTATCTCTTTGAATTACTATATTTTTGAGGCTCAATAATTTTATCTCTCATTTTATGTCCTAAATAATTGTATGGTGTTTACAAATAAATTTTATGACTAATCCATATTAAGATAAACTAACCTGGGTGGCTTGAAGCATTTATTGCTAGCTTTACTACTTGTATGTGAAGGGCAGGACTAGAGTTCTGACTGACAACAAAAGAATGAGAGAGCTTAAGTACATTCTAAGATCATCTCTATTAAGGGTGGCTGAGTTACACAAACTTATGATCCCTATAATGGTTTAATCATTGTATGAGAAAGGAATTTTCTTAATTGGATAAATGGAAAATACCATGACAAAATTTCAATTGAAATTATGATCCAGAATATCTGTATTTTCTTTACTATTAACAATCTATAGCATGGTTAATACCCAGAAAATCTTAAGATAAGAAAAAGTCCAATTACTCAAGTTAGTGCCTCGAATTGAGGGTCCTTTCCTTAAGGGCCATGAAGTAGGCTTGGTTAACATAAGATGAGGTATTGTCAGAGACAAAGCTAGGTCTGTTTGGAAATTATGATCTCTGGATGCCTGTTTTAAATCCTACTCCCAGCCTTATCTAGGCTTTGGGCTCTGGAGTGGCTGACATAGAAAGATGTTTTTTGTAAAATGAGGCAGAGCAGCATGTTTGATTAATTCAGATTTTAGAAGTTAATACAATTGTATTGAGGTACCCTCTATACTCATGGGGTAGGGCCTGTAACCTCTTTTTATAACTATAGGTAAATTTGTGATTATCTGGTTTTCTATATGGCAGATATAAACATTTTAAGACAGAGTTTAGCAAAACTGATAAAGTAATATTACTGTTTCTACACAAATGTCTTTCCTCTATCTTTTTGTAGTTTCAAACAAAAATCAGAAAAAAAAATTTATTTTATCTAGCACTCTATCTGGGTAACAACAATTATCCAATCTTTACTAAATAATAGAATTGTACCACAACTCAGGAAGACCATAGTAACACAATGATGTTATGATATCAGTTGAATTTTCAAACCATCACATGCAATATTTATTGATAGAGAATTTAGGCTTTTTACTCCTCTTTTCAGGAGTGTGGGAAGCATGTTCTGCCCCAGGGCTCTTGTTTGTAGAGCCCTTGATTTAGTTTGTTATGCAGTTCTCCTTTATCTAGATTGAGAAGGGTTATTTAAAATCCTTCAGCACTCTCTCTTTTAGTGACAAGATACTTTAAAAACTGTTTTCAACTAATTTACCCTGTACTGTGAACTTCAGAGATTCCTAAAAAAAAAATTTTTTTTTTGAAAGCAAAAGGCTTTTAATGTCCAGTTGCAGTGTGGAGAAGCTGGACAAATGCCAGTGGCACCAATCTCCATCCTGTACTAGCTAGAGTTAAAACCTTTTAAATATTTCTTTTTCAGATCTTTATATGTTCTAAATTTACCTTAGTGCCAAATGAAATTAACATTCTGTTACATCTTGATACACAACACTTTCCTCTTTTCGATGAGACAGGACAATGGTTAAATGTTTGCTAGTCTGCCTCTTTAATCTGAGGGGAAAATTTCCCTTTTACTGTTTATTATATTTATTAATGTTACTTTTAATAGTCTTTCCCATAATCAAGCTTGAACAGAGTAGGATTGGAGGAAAGGAGAACCTTAAACCTAAAACTTCTGTTCACATTTTTCATCCAAGTAACTTATTTTTTTTGTCCTGATATTTTTTTAATACTTTTTTGACTCACTATAAATACTGTGTAAAGATAGATGCATCACACCTAATTGTTTGTGCCACCTTTGGCACTTTCATATCTCACGTTAAATATATCTTTAATATATTCCATAGAATAAAAGCAGAAATTGGGAAGTGCTGGCTTCCTTCTTTTCCTAGTTTCTCGGTTATCTATTTTCCTTATTTTTCCCATTCTGTTGCATCACCCTTTGGAAACCCAGGGCTACAATGTTCCAAACACAGTAAATAAAATTCCTCTAACTGTTCCTTCATAATAACAAACCCTCTTTCTTTCACTACTTTCTTTAACACTTGAAAATATTGTTCCTGATCTTTAAACTGTACCCTATGCATTTGACCCATGGTGATAGAAAGCTTAAAAAATCCCTATATCAGCCTGGTGGAATAGAATAGAATGAATAAGAATTGATTGAAAAAAAGTTCCCTTACCCTGTGACTTGTGATTTTTGGAGCTCCTTCTGCTTGTAAGGGCCATCTCTGCTGTGGACCTCCTTTACAGGTTCCTACGTGCCCCGTGTTGGGCAACATTTGTCTTGGGCTACTCAGTGTTCAGAACTAAGCATGATTCAGAGACACAAATAAAAAATGACAAGGCCATGTGGGTAGTTCAAGAAAGAATAATGAACTCCATTTATTGATACTTGGGACAAGGTTTTTATAGAGCAATGAGACAAAGGAAGGGGACTCAAGTTTTCTTACCATTACCTTAGTCTGTTATATCCTATAAGTAGCACAGAATAGATAATTTGGTAAGGATTTGTTATCTAGGAGACTAAAGTCTTAGGGTAAGACCTCTGATCTATTCCTCAGGTATCTGCTAATGCATCTGCAGTAATAAACAGATACAACTGAGAGCAAACTTCAAAGCCAAAGCTGCAATCCTCAAAAGACATCATTTTTAGAACTGAGACCCAAAGATACCTGAGTATTGAATCAAATATTTTATCTCTTAATAACTAAAATCTTGGGGTATAGCCTATTGATCTCAGAACTCAAGTAACATCCTTATAAGTGTAACCCATAACAAAAAACTCAGGAGCTAACTTAACAAAAAAGTCACATCACAAAGATATTCTTGTTTTAAAATCCACTATTAGGATTTAATATCTGAGTCCTGAACCAGGTCTCTTTGGGTCCCCACACCTTCTTATATATATATTAAACCTTCAAATACTTGGAGACAATGAACTTTTTTCTTCTGAATTTTTATTTTCTCAAAATAAAGATCCTCATTTCTTTCACAGATCCTCTTATGACATGGAATCAAGTCTCTCAAATCAATCAACAATTTATAAAGACTTTACTGAGCTAGAAGTGCCTAGCTTACTATCTTGATTTCTGAATTTCCTCTAGTGAATATAGCTTCTTAATATAGATATGTGCCCATACCCCTATTTAAAGAACCTATTTCTTTTTAATAAGATATATGTCACAAAAAGTCATATTCTTGTTATGGGATTCATATTCTCATATCTCAGAGATACCTATTAAGTCAAATTTAACATTTATACAGGTGGATCTAAGATGACATAATAAAGGTTGGGACTCACCTGAACTCTTCCCTAAAACCCTCCAAATACCTTTGAATCGTGACTCAAAATAAATTCTAGAGTGGTAGGACCCACAAAAAGACTGAATGAAAGATTTTTTTCAGTTCAAGACAACTTAGAAGGTGAGCAGGAAAGGTCTGTTGCATCAGCATGAGAGAAGGTGGCAGTTCAGTAAAGACAAGACCGCCACAGATGAGGAACAGGTCTTGCGGCAAAAAGTGGCAAGTGGCAGTTTCTAGACCACAGCACACAGATGCAAAAAATTAAATTAGAAGGTCAACAGGAAAGGTCTAGCACACCTGGGTGATTATGGAGTACAGTCCAGCATAGGCAAGGCCCCAGCATACCAGGAGAAAGCATCAGAACTCTCAGCCCACAGTTGGTAAGGGAGTCAAAAAACTGCTCATAAGGAAATTACAAGGGTTTATTTGCTATCTCTGAGGGAAGACTCTGTTATTTTGGCCATACTCTGAGCCAGGTTGTAGTCCTCTCGGGCAAGGAAGAGGACTAGCCCACAGGAGTTTGTAACATAGTGGAAACTTGTGACTGTGAAGTGAAACAGGAATATTCCTCACAGTTCCAGGGGGAAAAAAGTACTTATGGTCACTCACAGGCCAGAACATAAACCAAGAGAGTAGTAAACAGACCTCTCCTTAGATCATCTCAACTTGGAAGAACTAAAAACTTACAGGTCCCTAGAAGTATCTCTGAAAATAGTTTCACACGCCCCCCCCCCCCCCCCGCCTCAAAGCTTGGGACAGTAATCCCTCCACTTTGGAAGCAGAGTCCTTTACTAAGAAGGATTTGAAAACCAAGCAATAAGCTAGGAAAATGAGCAAATAACAGAAAAAAAAATTCTGACCATAGAAAGTTACTATGGTGACAAGGAAGATATTAAAAAAAAAAAACCTTGGAAGAAGATAATGAAGTCAAATTTCCTACATCCAAAACCTCAAAGAAAAATATGAATTGGTCTCAGTCCATGGAAATGGCTCAGAAAAGGATTTTGAAAACCAGGTAAGATAGGTAGAGGAAAAATGAGAAGATAAATGACAGCAAAGCAAGAAAATCATGAAAAATGAGTAAATAGCTTTGTAAAGGAGGCATAAAAAATACTGAAGAAAAATAATACCTTAAAAAACAGACTAGGGCAAATGGAAAAAAAGATATACAAAAGGTCAGTGAGGAGAAGACTACCTTGAAAAGTAGAATTGATCAAATGGAAAATGGGGGAAAATATCCACTGAGGAAAACTAAAAACCTAAAAAGGTAGAATTGGTCAAATGGAAAAGGAGCTACAACATCTCTGAGAAAAAATATATATTTCTAAAAAAATAGAATTGACTAAATGGAAGCAAATTGCTTTATGATAAACCAAGAAACAATAAAATAAACCAAATTAATGAAAAAAAAGAAGACAATTTCTCATTGGAAAAAGGACTGGGCTGGGAAATAGGATCAGGAGAGATAATTCAAAAAATTATAAGCATTCCTGAAAGCCATGATAAAAATCAAGAGACTAGACATCATCTTTTAATAAATTATTAAGGAAAACTACCCTGATATTGTAGAACCATAAGGCAAATGAGAAATTGAAAGATTTCTTTCACATCCTGAAAGTGACTCCAAAATGAAAACTCTCAGGAATATTATAGCCAAATTCCAGAGTTCTCAGGTCAAAGGAAATTATGGCAAGCAGCCAGAAAGAAACAATTCAAGTATCATGGAGCCACAATAAGGACAAAAAAAGATTTAGCAGTTTCTACATTAAAGGTTTGGAGGGTTTAGAATATGATATTCCAGAGTGCAAAGGAACTAGAATTACAAACAAGAATCACCCAACAAAACTGAGTATAATCCTTCTGGGGAAAAATAGACAGTCAATGCAATAGAGGATTTTCAAGCAGTCTTGATGAAAAGAACTTAGCTAAATAGAAAATTTGACTTTCAAATACAAGACCCAAGAAAAGCATAAAAAGGTAAACAGGAAAGAGAAATCATAAAGGACTTACTAAGGTTAAACTGTTTACATTCCTATATGGGAAGATGATACTTGTAACTCATAGAAAAATTATAATTTTTAAGGTTATTAGAAAGACTACATTTAGACAGAGGACACAAATGTGATTTGAAATGGATTATATCTAAAAAATAAAATTAAGGGAAGAGAGAGGAATGTACTGGGAGAAAGGGAAAGAGAAAGGTAGAATGAGACATATTATCTCATAAAAGAGGCAAGAAAAAGTTTTTTCAGTGGAAGTGAAGAGTAATGAGTTGGGGTAAAATGAGTGAACCTTATTCTCATCATTGAAATAATATTGGAGTAGATGTAGATATACATGCATTCATACATCCATGTGTGTGCATGTATGTATATACATATATAGGCATGTGTATATATGCCTGTGTGTATGTGCCTGTATCTATATACATACACACATGCACATTAACATACATGCACACATACACACATGTAAGCACATATAAATACATTTTGGCTATATAAACATACATATATACATATATATGTGTATGCATGCATACATAAATGGGAATTGGAAAGGTTTGAGAAAAAGATAGGCCTATACATGGTTCATTAAATAAGTTATGGTGTATTTGAGTTTTAAGATCCACAACCCTTCTGTTCTCTGTCAACAGAATTTTGGACTGCAAGGATCATAAAAATAATCCAAAATTATAGCTCCTGTCTTCTTAACCCTCTGTGTGTGCATGGAAGACTATTATATGAAATGCAAATACAGCTCAAAGTGAAGTAAATATTTTTATTTTATGTGCTTAAGCCTCTGAATATAGTTAGCCAATCCAGAACAAGTTAGGATCCAAAGTAGATTTAGATCATAGAATTCTGGACTGGTAATATTCTTTGGAAAAATTAACTTAACTATTGTCAAATGCTTTTTCTTTCTTTTTGTTCTTTCCTTAATCTTGAGCATGTTTAATATTTCAAAATTCTCTTTCTCTTTTTTCTCTTATCATTAGATTACATATACTGAATAAATGAATAATATTCTGAATCATAAATCACATCCCAAATATGATTATGTGGATGAGTCAGGGAAGATGAATGAGGGATAACCAGTGGGTAGTCCATCTAATATATCATTTAGAATTACACTGTAATCTGGTTCAATGTACAATCAGTATTGTTGTAGGCAGCATGCATTTCAGAAATAGTTTTGACACCTGTTGCTCTAAGTACCTTTTTTTTTACTTAATTGATTTTTTTCCAATTACATCTAAAGACAGTTTTCAACATTCATCTTTCCAATTAAGTTCCAAATTTTCCTTCCTTCCTCCCTTCCTTCCTTTTCCCCTCCCCAATACAGCAAACAATCTGATATAGGTTATACATGTACAATATTGTTAAACATACTTTCACCTTAGCCATGTTGTGAAGTAAGATTCAAATCAAAAGTGAAAAATTGTATACTTAAATCTGCATTCAGACTCCATAGTTCTTTCTCTGGATGTGGTCAGCATTTCCCATCAATGAGGCCCTTGGTCTTTTTCTTCATGAAGAAAAAGTCTTAGAAGAAGTCTTAGGTCACTGCATTGCTGAGAAGTACCAAGTTTAAGAAGTCAATCATCACATACTGTTGCTGAAACTGTGTACAATGTTGTGCTGGTTTTTGTAATAAGAATGTAAATTTTAAAGATCTTCCCTGCCCCTAGGCTAATGTGCACCTGAAGCCTGGGGTGGGAGGCTTGTTTTTCAGTAGATACTTCTTGATTGGCCAGTGAGTCAATAAGGTTGTTACATTCTCTGAGCCAGGAGAAGGCTATATAAGCCCTGATGTGTAGCTTTGTTTTGGGACTCACTTTGAGAAGTGTTCTGTGATTTGATCTGAATTCTGGGAAGCCGTTGTTGAGAGTCCCCCGGCTTTGAAAAACCAAGATGTGGAAACACAGATGTTGACTGGGTATGGATGTAATGGTTGGACAGTTTGGAAAGCTGTCTACTTAATCTGTTAATGTCTTGATAATTCTGTCTGTATATTTTGAAGTTTGGGGTGCTGACCTTTTTCCCCTGAACAAGGTAAACGATATATGTCTGACTGATTAAAGTAAGCTTGTTAACCCATTTTGAGTTGCTTTCCTTTAACAAAGCAGATCGAAGAACCTGTGGTAGCTGCAAACCCTGAGGACGCTTGGGGTGCTTGCTGCTACAGTTTTGCTCACTTTGCTCAGCATGAGTTAATGCTTTGCAGGTTTTTCTGAAATCTGACTTTCATCATTTCTTATAGCACAATAGTATTCCATTACATTCATACATAACAACTTGCATATTCATGTCCCAATTGATGTGCATACCTTCAATTTTCCAATCCTTTGTCACCTGTATAAGAGCTGCTATAAATATTTTGTGCATGTGGGGCCTTTTCCCATTTTAATGATCTTTTTGGACTACAATCTTGGAATTAGTATTGCTGGATCAAAGGACAGTTTGGTTGCTATTTGGAAGTTCCAAATTGCTCTCCAGAATCGTTGGAGTGATCCACAACTCCATAAACAATTCATTAGTGTCCCAATTTTCCCACACCCTCTCTAACATTTATTTTTTTGTAATATTTAGCCAATTGGATAGGTATGATGTGGTAATTCAGAGTTGTTCAGATTTGCATTTCTCTAATCAATAGTGATTTAGAGAATTTTTTTCATATGACTATATAGATAGCTTTAATTTTTTTCATCTAAACACTGCCTGTTAATATCATTTGACCATTAATCAATTGGAGAATGATTTCTAACCTTATAAATTTGATTCAATTCTCTATATATTTTAGGGAAAAAAAGGCCTTTATCAGAAACACTGAATATAAAACAATGTTTCCCAGATTTCTGTTTTCCTTCTAATTTTGGTGGCATTAGTTTTATTACTGCAAAAAATTTTTAAATTTAATGTAAACAAAATTATCTATTTTGCATTTTCTAAGTTTTTCTGTCTCTTGTTTGGTTATAAATTCTTCCCTTCTCTAGACATCTGATAGGAAAAATTATTCCTTGCTCCCATAATTTACTTACAATATTACTCTCTATGTCTAAATCAAATATCCAATTCAAACTTTTCTTCATATAAAGTATGAGATGTTGATGTATACCTAGTTTCTGCCATACCATTTTGGAATTTTCTCAGCAGTTTTTGTCAAATAGTGAGTTCTTATCCTAGAAGCTAGTGTCTCTAGGATTATAAAACAGTAGAGTACTATAATCATTGTATACCTAAGCTCTTCCACTGATCTACCACTCTATTTCTTAGCCAGTATCTAATAGTTTTGATGATTGTGGCTTTATAATATAGTTTTATATCTGGTACAAATTGACCTTCATTCACATTTTTTCGTGAATTCCCTTGATATTCTTGACCTTTTTTCTTCCATATGAATTTTGTTACTTTTTCCTATCTCTATAAAATAATAGTTGGTAATTTGAAAGGTATTGCACTGAATATGTATATTAATTTATGTAGAATTGTCATTTTTATTATATTAGCTTGGCCTAAGGCCAATTGCTTTTAATTTTATTTATCTCTTCCCTGTGGAACTGATATTTTTACAATTATCATTTTTCCATGTAGGAATGTAAATAGTTCGAGTTTGATAAGTTCCTTATGATTTTTTTCCCTGTTTACCTTCTCATGCTTTTCTTACTTCTTGTATCTGAATGTCAAATTTTCTATTCAACTGTTTTTTTCATCAAGAATGCTTTAAAGTTCTCTATTTCATTTAATGATGATATTAATCCTGAAACATGATACTCAGTTTTTCTGGGTAGGTGATTCTTGGTATTAATCCCAGCTGCTTTGACTTCCAGAATAACATATTACAAACCCTTTGATCCTCAATGTAGAAGCTACCAAAGCCTATATCATCCTGACTACGTTTCACAATATTCAAATTTTTTCTTCTTGGGGGTCAGAGTAAAGATGGCAGAGTAGAAAAAGGACTTCCCCGCAGCTCCAGCTTCAAACTCCTCCAATTCATGTAAAAATGTCTCTAAAGAAACTTTGAAGCTACAGAACCCAAAAAATGACAGAGAGAAGCTAACTTCCTGGTGAAAATAGCCCAGCAGGCGCAGAAAGGGAGCCTAGCCCAGCCCCACACAAGCCAGAGGTTTTAGCCTCAGGGTGGCTTGTCCAGCCACCAGATGGAGGGACTTCAGATCACAAGCAGCTATGGCAGTTTCCAGAATTATCAACCCATAGATGCCAAAGAAAAAGTATGAGGTCAGTGTAGACTTTGTGGAAACAGGGAGTCTGGGATACAATCCAGCCTTTGCCCCCAGGGCAAGAAGCAGCTGAGGTTCCGTGACCATGTGGCTTTACAGCTCCTGGCCTGCAGATTGTAGGGAGACTATGTGACTAATCTGAGGGGTAATTGCTCTTGCTCTAAGCTGCTTGGATATGGATTGCTGTCTAGGGTGGAGGTCCTAGGGTGCATGTCCAGTTTGCTAGAGCATGTAGAGGCTTCAGAGAGGGCACCCAACTAATAGATCAGGCAGCTGAGAAAACCCCAGCAATTGGGATAAAGCTCCCCTTTCTGGTAGCAGAGTTCTACTGTGGCAAAAGGTTCAAAAGTCAAGTAATTGAGTAGCAACATGAGCAAGCAAAGGAAAAAAAAAGCAAACAGAGCAATCCTACATTAGACTCCTATTTGGAGGACAAAAAGGATCAAAGCATGAACAGGAAGAAGACAACTAAGTCAGAATTTCTGCACCAAAAACTTCCATGAAAAATATGAGCTGGTTACAGGTCATAGAGGATCTTAAAAAGGATTTTGAAAGCCAAATAAGGAACTGGAATAAAAATTGGGAAGAGAAATGAGAATGATGCATGAAAATTATGAAATGAGAGTCAACAACCTGACTGAAGAAAATAACACCTTAAAAAATAGATTAACTCAGATGGCAAAAAAGACTCAAAAAGGCAATGAGGAGAAGAATGCCTTAAAAAGCTGAATTTGCCAGATGGAAAAAGAATCTCAAAAGCTCACTGAAGAGAATCATTACTTCAGAATTAGATTGGAGCAAATAGAATCTAGTGACTTTATGAGAAATCAAGATACTATTAAATAGATCCAAACAAATGAAAAAAAAAATAGAAGGCAATGTGAAATATCTCATTGGAAGAACTACTGACCTGGAAAATAGATCCAGGAGAGATAATTTTAAAAAATTATTGGGAGCCAGAAAGGGGGGTCGAGCCCAGATGGCAGAGTAGAAGCATAACCTTCCCACGGCTCTGACTTCTACCTTGCCCAATCCATGTAAAAATGGGACTCTAAACAAACTTTGGAACTGCAGAACCCACAAAATGACACAGAGAAGCTAACCTCGCACTGAGGATAGCCTGGCAGGCTGGCAGGAATCAGCCAACTCAGCGCTCTGGGAGCCTAGCCCAACCCCAAGGTGAGGCTTTAGCCCCAGGGCAGGCCTGACCAGTCACCAGCCTGAGGGACTCCAGATCAGCAGCAGCTGTGGCCTTTTCCAGATTTATCAACACATAGATGCAAAGGACAAAGTGAGGGGTCAGTGCAGTCTGGACTTTGGGACCCAGTAAGTGGTAGTGCTTTTGCCCCCGGGGCAAGAAGCCACTGAGGCGCCAGCACAGCCAGCGAGCATCACATGGCCACTTCACCTCCTGGCCTGCAGAGTGTAGGGGGACAAAGCACCAGTCTGAGGGGTAATCGCTCTTGCTTTAACCTGCTTGGATCTGGATTGCAGTCTAGGGTGGAGGTCCTGGGGTGTGTGTCCAGATTGCGAGAGCATGTGGAGGCCTCAGAGAGGGCAACCATCTAATACCTCTGGTAGCTGAGAAAACCCCAGCATTTGGTAGGGAAGCTCCCCTGTCTGGTGGCAGAGTCCTACTGTGGCAAAAAGCCCAGGGGTCAAGTGACTGAGGGGCGACATGACCAGGCAAAAGAAACAAAGCAAACAGAAGATTCCAACATTACACTCCTATTTTGGGGATGAAAAGGAGCAAAGCATGAAACAGGAGGAAGACAGTGAAGCCAGAACTCCTGCCCCAAAAGCTTCAAAGGAAAACATGAGCTGGTTACAAGCCATAGAGGACCTTAAGAAGCAGATAATATAAGTGGAGGAAAAATTGGGAAGAGAAATGAGAACAATGCAAGAAAATTATGAAATGAGAGTCAACAGCCTGACTGAGGAAAATTACACTTTAAAAAACAGACTGACTCAAATGGCAAAAGAGGCTCAAAAAGACAATGAGGAGAAGAATGCCTTAAAAAGTCAAATTTGCCAGATGGAAAAAGAATCTCAAAAGCTCACTGAGGAGAATCATTGCTTCAGAATTAGATTGGAGCAAATGGAATCTAATGACTTTATGAGAAATCAGGATGCTATTAAACAGATCCAAACAAATGAAAGAATAGAAGGCAATGTGAAATAACTCATAGGAAAAACCACTGATCTGGAAAATAGATCCAGGAGAGATAATTTAAAAATTATTGGACTACCTGAAAGCCATGATCAAAGTAAGAACCTAGAAATCATCCTCCAGGAAGTTCTCAAAGAAAACTGCCCTGATTTTGTAGAATCAGAGGGCAAAATAGAGGTTGAAAGAATCCACCTATCACCTGTTGAAAAAGATCCCAAAAAGAAAACTCCTAGGAATATTATATCCAGGTTCCAGAATTCACAGATTAAGGAGAGAATATTACAAGCAGCCAGGAAGAAACAATTTGAATATTGTGGAAACACGATCAGGATAACCCAGGATCTGGCAGCTTCTAAACTGATGGATCGAAGGGCTTGGAATATAATATTCCGGAGGTCAGAGGAGCTGGGATTAAAAACAAGAGTCACCTACCCAGCAAAACTGAGTATCATGTTTCAGGGGAAAATATGGTCATTCAGTGGAATAGAGGACTTTCAAGCATTCTTGCTGAAAAAAACTTGAGTTGAACAGAAAATTTGACATTCAGATACAAGAAGCAAGAGAAGCATGAGAAGGTAAACAGGGAAAAGAAATCATAAGGAACTTATCAAAGTTAGACTATTTACATTCCTACATGGGAAAACAATAATTGTAACTTATGAAACTTTTCTCAGTACTTGAAGGGAATAGAAATATATATGTCTATATATGAGGGTATATGGGCACATGAATACATATGTGAATGTGTTTATATATGTTTTCAGGTATACATAGATAGAGGGCACAGGACCAGTTTAACAGGAAGGGATGATACTTAAAAGGTGAAATTAAGAGGTTATAGAGGAATATAATGAGAGGAGATGGGGAGAGACAGATTGGGGTAAACTATCTCATACAGAAGAGGCAAGGGAAAATTTTTACAATGGAGGGAAAGTCTAGGTAGGCAAAAGGGAATGGGTCAACCTTATTCCCATTGAATTTGGCTTTAGGAGGGAATAAAATACACACCAAATAGGGTATCTCACCTTACAGGAGAGTAGCAGGGGGGGAAGGGGATGAGAGGGGGGATGATGGAAGGGAAGGCAGGTGCGGGGGAGGGAATCTGGGACCACCCACTTTTGAAAAGACACGGGATCAAAGTAGAGAATAGAACAAGTGGGAGGTGGGATAGGAGGGAAGGAAATATAGTCAGTCATTTACAATATATCTACTATGTTATTGTTTTGCATTAGCCACACATGTATATCCTATAGTGAACTGCTTATTTTCCCAGTAAGGGTGGGTGACAAAGGAGGAAGGGAATGAATCTGGAATTCAAAGTTTTAAAATCAAATATTCAAATATGTATGTATGTATATATAAATATATATATATATATATATACTATTATCAATACTATTTTACATGTAATTGGGAAATAAAATATACTGGCACTGGGGCATAGAGATCAACTGGAAAAGTCGAAAGGGTTATGGGAGAAAATATGGGAGAGAGCAGATTGGAGGAGGGGATATCCTGTGGGACTGCTACTTTGGGGGGATGGGCAGCAGAAAAACAGGGAGAAAATTTGTAACTCAAAATCTGGTGGAAATGAATGATGTAAATAAGAAGTTAATAAAGCATTTGAAAAAAAAAGAAAAAATTATTGGACTACCTGAAAGCCATGATCAAAAAAAGAACCTAGAAATCCTCCTTTAAGAAATTCTCAAGGTAAATTGCCCTGATGTTTTAGAACCAGAGGGCAAAATAGAGGTTGAGAAAATCTGCCTATCACCTCCTGAAAAACATTCCCCCCACCAAAAAAAAAAAAAAAACTCCTAGGAATATTGTAGCCAGCTTCTGGAGTTCCCAGATTAAGGAGAAAGTATTACAAGCATCCAGGAAGAAACAATTTGAATATTGTGCAAAAACTATCTGGATAACACAGGATCTGGTAGCTTCTACACTGAGGGATTGAAGGCCTTGGAATATTATATTCTGGATGTCAAAGGAGCTGGGATTAAAACAAAGAATCACCTACCTAGCAAAACAGAGTATCATGTTTCAGGGGGAAATATGGTCATTCAGTGGAATAGAGGATTTTCAAGCATTCTTGATAAAAAAACAGAGTTGAATAGAAAATTTGACATTCAGATACAAGAAGCAAGAGAAGCATGAGAAGGTAAACAGGGAAAAGAAATCATAAGGAACTTATCAAAGTTGAACTATTTACATTCCTACATGGAAAAACAATAATTGTAACTTATGAAACTTTTCTCAGTAGGAGAATAGTTGTAGGGAATAGAAATGTGTGTGTGCATATGTGTATATATATATATATATATGCATATATATTTTTACATACATATATGTCTATATAGGACAGCATATGGGCATATGAATATATATGTGAGTGTCTATATATGTGTACAGTTATATATAGATAGAGGGCACAGGACCAATTGAATAGAAAGGGATGATACTTAAAAGGTGAAATTAAGAGGGGATAGAGTAATATAATGAGAGGAGATAGGAAAGACAGAATGGGGTCAATTATCTCATATAGAAGAGGCAAGGAGAAACTCTTACAATGGAGGGGAAGAAGAGTAAGGAAAAAAAAGAAATGAGTCAGCCTTATTCTCATTGAATTTAGTTTAAGGGGGGAATGACATACACACTAAATAGGGTATCTCACCCTACAGGAGAGTAGAGAGGAAGGGGATGAGAGGGAGTATGATGGAAAGTACGACAGGCTGGAGGGTAGGAAAGTTGGAAGCACCCACTTTTGAAAAGGGACAGAATTAAAGTAGAGAACAAATCAAGTGGAGGGTGGGATAGGATGGAGGGAAATATAGTCAATCTTTCACAAGAATGGAAATGTTGTGCTTAGCTACACATGTACAACCCGTATTCAATTGCTTATTCTCCCAGTAAGGGTGGCTGACAAAGGAGGAAGGAAAATAATCTGGAATTCAAAGTTTTAAAATCAAATATTATATCTATGTATATCTATATATACTATTATTACTATTACTTTACATGCAATTGGGAAATAAGATATATGGGCACTGGGGCATAGAGATCCATTGTGCCCTACTGGAAAGTTGGAGGGGAGATGGGGGAAGATATGGGGAAGAGCACATTGGGGGAGGAGATATTCAGTGAAATCTTTATTTTGCTGTTGTGGGTAAGGGAAAAATGAGGAGAAAATTTGTAGTGTTCCAAATCACCACAATTTCTTGATTTTCTATTTCATTTATGCTCAGAAGCAAATGAATCAGAGCAAGGGAGGAAGATGATGAGACTAAGTTGTGACTGGGGTTTGGCAAAGAATGACTGGAAACAGGATAAAATATCAAGAAATTTAAGAGTAGATAATTAGATAGAATTTACCTTTCACCCAAAGTTAATATAAGTATAATATGATAAATATGATATTGATAAATGTATAAATTTATATAATGATTATATATAAGTGATATATATGTATATATATATAAGTGATATATATATATACATGATAAATATAAGTATACTTTGTAGGGCAGTATGCTAAAACTTTTTTCTGCTGATTTGTGTGAATAAAATTGTTATGAGATTACTCTGCTCAGTGTTGGTCTTCAGCAAAACAGTAACATTGTGCAGTGTACAAATTTCATCTTAGGGATCATTGTATCTCTAGGTCTTTGATCTTTCCTCTTCCTTTTTGGTCTTTCCTACATCTTCACCTTAGGCATCCAGGGTCTTTATACTCTTTTTATTCCTTTGTTCTTAAGAAAGAATGTGAAACTTACTTACAAAAGGGTGTTAATGACCAATAACAGTTTAACCTGATATTTACTAAGGAAAAATTGTATTTTTAACAGAGAGCAATGTCTTAAGACTAAAGAAATGGAACTCTAGAAATAGAATTTTAGACTCAGGAAGAGGTAGGTTTTTATAATCATTCTAATCCTGAGGAGCAAAATCAAATTTGGGACTTCAACTTTAAAAAGTACTTTAACTGGGTATATTTTTTTTGCAAATAGTTGTGATTGGGAGGCTAACAATTACAACAGACAAAAAGGTTACTATCCTCATACATAATTTGACACAGAAAGAGCAACTTATTTTAAGTTTATCCTGCCAGTTTTATTTTTGAGTTTATATAGTATTTCTTATGTGAATTAATAGCTAATCTCTTTTTCAACTTTCATGGTTTAAATTGGAATAATCATCTTTTGGTTATGTCTAAGATCACAAATTCATTTAAAGGCCATCAAACAATGCTAGCTGCCAAAATTGATAAGAATATCTTATGAAAGAAAACTAAAGTCTTGTCAGCATCTGACCACTACTCAGTCACCAATTTCTAAGCTGGAAGCCTTCCAGGATTGATATGTATTGGTTTCAGGGTAAAAAGTTGCCAAATTTATTATCAGCTACTTGTTACATTCAATCCTGAAACCTAACACATAAATTCTTCTTGAATACAACATCAACATTCCACATTTGCATGAGTTTCTGTGTATATCACCTTTGGGTAGGAAAGAGAAAATATCATAACACATTTTCTCCTAGAGACAGCCAAACTATTATGCTCTTAAGTAGAAAAATACCAAAGAACACTATACGCACATATTACCATATGTAGGACAATTTAAAGATGGATATATCCTAAAGGTGTAAGATAAGGTCACTTTCCCATCCAGACATGAATTTCATTATAAACAGAAAATCCCTCTATGGGGGGATTAGGGCTAAAAATATTCAAAGGAGAGACCATATATTCCATTGCTGCTTCCTACAGAATTTTAAGATAAAGGTTGCTAGAAGGTTTGCTTTTAAAGACAGAAGTATGAATATCCCTTGTCCAACTTTTCATTTTTTAAAGCGATAATTCAAAGGCCAAGTTTCTATGCTTCATCTACTGATTACTCCTCAAAGTTGCTTTAATTCCATTTACATTTTGGCTGGCCAAAAACTGAGTTTGTCTCTTCTATGCATTAATTCTTTGACAACTTTTCAAGACTATGAAAGCCTGTTCATCTATCTGATATCACAGGGCCCTGTAATAGAATCCAGAAGTCAAGTATTTATTAATGACATAATCAAAATATGGTCAACAAAGAATGAACTATGACAATTGACCTAGATCATTAAGAATGTGCTGTATAAAGTTAGTCAGTTCTCCTAATAGTCATTTGACCATTTTTTTTCATACCTACTAATTTATTTTATTGCTATTACCATTTTTTCTAAAAGCAGTTAGTGCCATGGTAGACCTTAGAAACTATATGGTTCTTATGTCTGAGAATTTTGAAAATCTTTACAAACATTATTACTTAAATGCTCCAAATATTTCTGTAAAACAATTTTTAAAAGCCATTCCAACATCTGAATGTAGTACAAGAAGCAAAGGACAGTGCAATAAAAAGGAGAATTGGAAAAACACTCTTTAACATTTTTGGATTCTAGGTGGCAATATATAATTTTCACAAGAAAAAGACATCTATTAAATCTGAACAGAGAAGTCAGTTTACCCCCCCCCAACCCCAAGAAAGTACAGTGTTTGAAAAAATAAAGGATCATGGAAGTATGATCTTTTCCCCCTTTAATTTGAAGTATTACTTGGAAATGTTAATTAAAGTTTTAAAATACACAAAATAAACTGATTAACCATTCAAGACACCAAATCACCGTTTCTAAATAAGATTTTTTTTTTAATAAAAAATGCTAGGCAAATATAAAATATATTTAGGCAAAAAGAATCATATAATTTAAGTTGGAAGGGACTTCAGATGTTATCTAATCCAAATACTACTTGAGCAAAAATCACCCCTATACCATCCCTCACTATTGATCATCCCACCTTGGCAGTGAAAGGGGCCCCATTATTTCACTTTATGCTTCAGGTAGGCAGCATAGTTGATGGAGTACTGGGCCTGGAGTCAGGAAGAACCTTGTTCAATTCTGACTGTAGACACTTACTATCTGTGTGACACTAGTCAAATCACTTATTCTGCCTCAGTTTCTTCATCTGTGAAATGGAGAAAATAGAACCTAACTTCCCAAGGTTGTTTTGAGGATCAGATGAGAGAACTATTATAAATCACTTAAAACAGTAAGAGTTCTAATTGTTAAAAATGTCTTCCTTATATTGAAGCAAAATCAGTCTCTTAGTAACTTTGACCATTTGTTCCTGATTACCAAATTCCTCAGTGGTCAGCCACTTCAGTCAGCTATAAATTCTTCAGGGGCTAATTACGAATTCAGTTTATGATCCAGTGATCAAACTCTGAATATCTATACCTGGGGAAATGGAGATGCTAGAAGTTTGGTCATTGGGTAAAGATAGTACATCCTGGGATATCAGGGGGTTGTCTCTTGTTTGTTTATTTTTGTTTGCTTGTTCAAGAAAGACTGATTCTCCCAGGGGAGGAGGGAATGCTGTGGGATATAGGTCAGTTTTGTGACTGCTATGGGAAGGAAATGCATTGAAGAATAACTTTGTTTATTCTCTCTAAATGTTGCTCCCTTGGAACAAAGTCTGAATCATGTCACTTTTGCTACGATTCTGCTGCAATGATATTAAATTGGGAGGAAAGTGGTGTGGAAACTCAGTGGCCTTGCAATGTAAGCATTGAATTTGTTTCTAAGAAAAAAAGACATCGTTGTTCTTTTTGTTGTTTCTTCAGTTGAATTATTGCTTTCTAGTCCTAGGGCAATAGTTCATATCCTCCTAACTCTGAATTGACCTTTTTAAACTTATATTTGTAGCCAAAACCAAGGAGAGTAGGATGACTAGTAAAAGAAAGATCCTACTCTAACATCTTAGTCAACACCCATAGTCAGTGCCTCAGGAATCCCTCACAAATATCAGTTACTCCACTGTGCTCGGAAAATAATTGTTTAAACAACTTTGACTAAATAATTTCATTAATATGGTTGGCCCAGGTTTGGACCTATACAGTTTGAGATTAGTTTAATTTGGTTTGGTTTGTATTTTTTGAATAGCTCCTATAACTCTATTAACTCACCAATGATTGGCCCAGGTTTGGACCAAAACAGTTTGGAATTAGTTTGATTTGGTTTGGTTTGTCGTTTTTGAATAGCTCCTATAACTTTACTAGCTCACCAATGCCACAGTTATATTAGAGCTGATAAAGATGATTATCTGCAATGAGAAAGAGAATGTTATTCAGGGAGTAGGGACTGAATGTCTCATTTTACTGTCATAGGAAATTCCTAAATCAGGAAATTTTCTCTACTAACACAAGTAATTATGTCCTACACTTTGTATTGTGAGAAATGGTTTCTAGGCTCAGAGTTCCATCCAGCAGCCTTCTGTTTAAAGTTCTTCAGAAGGACATTACTGATAAGGAGATTGCATTGAATCTTCTCTTTTTTTCCTGGTCAAACTCCAGCCCAGACCTGAATTGATTTAATCTACTCAGGTTTGGGTGGAGACAAATTCTCAAGACTGGGGATAGTATTTCTTTTGTTCTATGAGTGGGTGATACCAGACACTGCTGAGCAAGATTAAGTGACCTAAATCAAGTACCTAAGCCCTCATTTTAATATAACCAACTTCCCTGTTTGTTGATTGGCACCCCTTAGGAATACTTACTCCTCAATGGACATATAACTCTGTGCCCCCAAATCCCAAATTGAGCCAGTTCCAAACTGGCTACCTTAGGTGGGGTACAGTTTCGGACTGAACTCCCATGCAATGCATGTCAAACCAGCTTGGGAGAAATTAAACTATGGATACATGTACCTAATGTTTTTGTCTCTTTCTTAGAACAGACTCTCTAATTTATTGGGGTTCAACAATATATACATGTCACAGGTGAAGAGTTTAAATGACATGCCAAGTTTTACACAACTAGCATATTTTAAAGTTAGGAAGTGAATACATGTCTTCTTAGGGTTTTGTTTTGTGTTTTTTTTTTTGAGGGAAGAAGGCAAGGCAGTTGGGGTTGTGACTTTCCCAAGGACACACAGCCAGTAACTATTAAGTGTCTGAGACCAGATTTGATCTCAGGTCCTCCAGACTCCGGGCTGGTGCTCTATTCACTGCACCATCTAGCTGTCCTTCTTCTTAGCTTTGAGGCCAGCTCTCTATGATGTCTCTAAGGCTTCAAGTGTTATATTTAATTTTTATTTAAACATTTAGTTGTCAATAGACTATTCTCTCTAAGAGATTTGTTTTCTACTGTCCTCCTACTACCCTAGAATATTTATGTGTCAAGTTTAAAAAAAAATTACACACACACATACATACATAGAGATAAATACATTTATATATGCACACACATGTGTGTGCATGTATAGTATTATATCCTGCTATCATTAAGGGCATGATTTAGAGCAAGTTTTGCTAAAAATCTTATGACTTTATCCTCCAGAGGAGTTACTAAAAATAATGTCTACACAATGAATCATTTTGCTTCTAGGCAGAGTAGACTGGGTATATTCATACTTCAAAAATCTAGTGTTTAGTAGTTTTCTCAGTATGGGTACTCCCTTTGTTGACAGGATTTAATTATATACTTTTCTTTCTAGAAGATCTTTATGAGTTGCTATGGTAAAAAAAATACATACATACATACATACATACATATATATATATATATATATATATATATATATATATATAAACCTGATTTCTTCTCTCATATCTTCTACTTTATTTCCTTTCATACTATAATCATCCCTGTTCTGGCCCTAAATACCTCTCCCTAAACTCTTATGACTTCCTAATTACCCTCTTTCTTCTAGACTTACTGTTCTCCAAACTTACCTTTCTTTATACAACTGCTAAGTTAATCTTTCTTATTCACAGATATTTAATTAAAAACTTCAGGGAATCTTTATTGTCAATAGAATAAATAAGATAAATTCATTTGTTTGGTATTTGAAAACCTACATAATGAGGTTCCAGTTTTCCTTTCCAATCTTATTTCACATGACTTCCCTTCACATAATTTTCATGGCATCCACACAGACTATCTCCCAGTGTATTCTCCAGTCTTCTTATTCCATTCACCTTAGCAGCACAGTGGGTAGGGTGTGCACCTGGAGTAAGAAAAATTTGAACTCAAATAAGTCTTCAGATACTTATTAACTGTGTGACCTTGTATATCTCACCTAAATTGTTTCTATTTCCTCACATATAAAATAGGCTTAATAATAGTATGTATTATCCAGGGTGGTTGTAAAGATAAAATGTGATATTTGTAAAACACTTTGAAAACTTCAATAAATAATGTATTTACGTATAACACAGCCATAACAATATATCCTATATAAATAATAATATATTTAGGGGTGGCCAGGTAGCACAGTGAGTAAGAGCACTGGCTCCAGAGTCGGGATGACCTGGGATCAAATCCGGGCTCAAATACCACCACACCCAGAAATAACTGGCCATGTAACCTTGAGCAAGTTACTTAACCCCAATTGCTTATAAAAAAACAAAAAATATATATAATATATTTAAATATAAATAATAAATTTAAATTACTAGTAGGAGTAGCAATAGTGGTAGTAGTATTAGTGGTATTTTCAGTCAGCCAAATGGCTGGTCACATATTTAACTGTTGAAATCACCTTCTTCTGTCAACTTTCAATTCAGGTGATACTTCCATCAGAAAAAAATTTCCTAACTTCCACCCACTTCACATGCTGACTTTTTCTTCTAGCAATTTCTCTTTATTCCCACTCTGTTTTAATAACTTTTTCCCTTGAATAATGTATGCCTCTCACCTTTATATTTTATTATCCCTGATTGAATGCAAACTATTTTAGTGCAAGACCAGTGTACTTTTTATCTTTGTATATAACCAATATCTAGCTTACTTCCTTGTATGTATATGTTTCCCTTAACATTTTTTTTAACTTAACCACTAGGTGATGTAATAGATAGAGTACTGGGTCTAGAGCCAAGAAAACTCATCTTCCTGAGTTCAAATCTGGCCTTAGACAATTAGTAGTGGCATAACCTTAGGCAAGTCACAACTCTATTTGCTTCAGGTTCCTCATCTATAAAAATCAACTGGAGAAGAAAATGGCAAACCACTCTAGTAGCATCTTTGCCAAAAAATTCCAAAAGGTGCCATGCAGAGTCAGGAATGACTTAAAAATTACCGAACACTATTTTCAAATATATACCTTCCTCCTCAAACCCAGTTAACTTTCCCTATAACAATTTTTTTAATTCCACAAAAGAATGTCAGTTCAGTGAAATTGAATATCACCTGAGTTTATCAGTTCCATATAATTAGTCTTCTACTTTTGAAAAGGAAGGAAACAAGTATATTTCAGTTATTTCTTCTTTGGGGTAAATTTGAATGATTAAAATTCCATACTTTAAGCTTCTGTTGTTATTCTTTCCATTTTCATCATTGTGATAATTACTGCTTTTGTTTTTCACTTTAAATCAATTTACATGTCTTCCCATATTTCTCTATATTCTTTATATTCATGGTTTCTTTAATGGTACTTTAATATTTTATTATAGTCCCATGGCCATTTGTTTAGATATTCCTCAATTGAGAAATATCTCCTCTCGCCTTCTCTTCTAGCCCTTTGCCTTCCATACAATTCAATATTATATGCTTCATGCACTTGTGAATTCACCAGTATAAGTAGACCTTTTATCCACACAGATTATAGTTCCTTGATGATGAACACATTATATTATGCTGCAGGTAAGTGGCACAGTACATAGAGTTCTCGATTTTGAGCCAGGAAGTTCTAAAGTCCAATCTTGCTTCAGATACTAACTGCGTAAAGCCAATCACAAGCAGCAATTCTGAGGACTGCTGTAGTGAATTACTTTAATCTAGTCACATTAGTATAATGAATTCTCTATTTATTCAACAATAAACTAAAACAAAACATTTAAGAAACTAAAACACCACATTCCCACCAATATAACATAACAAATTGGCACTAAGGTGGCCACATAGTCTTAAATAAAACATATCACTCAGCAAGTCCCAATCTCATCAGTCAATACAGAGTACCCAAATAAAATCTTCTTTCATCTTGGCTCAAGGCTAGCTTCCAAACCCCAGTGCTCCTCTTCTATGGGCTGATGTGCCCAGCTCTTGCCTGGATTTACAGGTAGGCAGCTCTCCACTCCTGTTTCATGCCTCAGTTTACAGGGACTGCTCTACTACAAGCTCTTCAAAGTTTCTTTTTTTGGAAGACAAAACTTAGCAGAATTATAATGATATTTACACACATTGCCCACACTCTCTCCTCAGTTCACTTTCTGTCTGACAAAGTAAAACAAATCAACAGACAAGGTTTCTGTCTGGGAAATCAGACACAAATCAACACTAAAGTCCCAGGACTTCTGTAACATCAGTAAAGTTCTCATTTAGGGCTTCTGTAAGAACAGTAAAGTACTCTTTCAGGACTTCTGCCTAAGAACAACTGGGTACTTTTGTCTGACAGAACAACAGACAGTGTGTTACAGAGTGCCAAAATCATAAAGATTCTCTCTCTTAGGTCATTGTTAGAAAGTAACACAGATTAACAGAGTATTGAAATCACAAGCATTCTCCCTCTCAGTTCTGCCTGGTCCCAACTCTGTTTAAGCTTTTCTCAGTTCTGCTCCTTCCTGTCCCACCCTTCCTGTTCTGTTCTTTCAGCAAGCTCCTCACACCATGGGCTCCTTTCTAATGATGTTAGACCTATTAAGGACAGGGAAGTTCTCCAAACTCCCTTAGGCTTTTTCAGGGCAACACAATCTATACTGTTTCCAGCAGAGTTGAAACACACAAAGGTGAGGCTCAAAGGCACTTGAATAGCTGAAACAAGCCACAAAGTACTACCGTGCTTGCCATTGCATTGCACTGTTTGAATCTGGACAAGCCATTTAACTTTTCTTAGTTTTAGTTTCCTAATCTGTAAAATGGGGGTAGTAATAGCATCTACCTCCCAGGGTTGATGAGATCATCACTTGGGATATTTCTAAAGCCCTTTGTAAACTTTAAAGCTGTAGATGAATGCTAGCTGTTAGATTATCTTTAAGAGTTGATAGCATTGAATAAAAAAACTATTCTCTTCTCTGCTTAGAACTCATCAGGGCTGCTCCTCTCCCATTAGACAGACCATTCATCCAAAGTGCTATATTTGAACCCTGAATGGTCATCACCTACCAAAATACATGCTTTTGAACATGGTCAGGGTTACTTCCACACCACAGTGAGACTTCACTGAAAGATTACAGGGATAGTTTTGCACTTAGTAGGTACTAAATAATTATCTATTGTTGTTGTTGGAAAATCTATTTTGTATGATTGAAATCTGCATTATATAAGATCTATAGACCTCATATATTAACAAAGATCCAATATGCAATTGAAAGCTGAAAAGAAATTACTTATTTAGTGTAGCTAAGCATTTTGGCATCTGAAGTGTTGGCTACAGCATTTTTACTATCGTGTCATACATTTTCAGTGAGATTTAATTCCAGATGATTCATTTCCTACTTTAAAGACTATAAAATCCCTGATAATTCCTTTGCTTTATGTCAACCAGAATGCATCATGCTCAAAAAGAGGATGTTGCTGGTTCTGGATTGATGGTTTCAGAGTACAAGGTATTAATTCTTCTGCAGAGACCACATTTCACTGAGTTTCCTGGGCTTGCCTGAAGATCTTATGGATAACATGCTAATAGCGAGACTGCTTCCTCATGCTGAACTTGAGGTATTTTTTGATATTCAAATTGGTCCAAACATTCTACACTCATATAATGGCTAGAGATTAAATTATCCTTTCCTTTGAGGAAAAATCTCTTCTGTATCTTGTGTAGAAATAGCCATAGAGACTATGTTTGAGAATATAGTTCATTTTTCCTTTTTATAAATAACCCCTTTCCCTTAGGGATAACAATCTCTACATAAAAATAGTTCCAAGTAAACATAAAAATATCTGAAGCAGATTGATACCTAAATTCTTTCCCTTTTATGCTAGTGACAAAGTGATTTCTTAATTTTTTTTTTAAAGAAGGAACTCCCTTGGGTGACCATGTACCCTAATGCAAAGATCACTGGAGTATAAATTGGGAGGCTTGAATTCTTGTATCCCCTGTTACTGGCTAAATATTGGGAAAGTTGTTTTATATCTCTCTGTCCCTTTTCTCATCAATGAAACATGGAAAATAGTAATTACCTCACAAATTTAAAGGAGTAGTGGATCATAGATTTAAAGCTGGGAGGCATCTTAAAAACAATCTAATCCAAGTTCTTCTTGTAGGTAAAGAAACTGAGGTCTAGAGAGAAACAATTTTGCCTAAGGTTACATAGTGGGAAACAGCAGAGCTGAAAATGTGAACCCAAGACTCTAAATTCAGCTCTTTTTCCCCTAGCCCTCATGTTCTTTTATGTAAAATTAATTCACAATGTAAAAAAAAACTGTCAGCTAAAGGCCAAGTGGTTATTTTAGAATCAAAGAATCTCAGGGTTGTATTCTCAGGGCCTCGGAAACCCCTTTGTCCAACTCATGTTGAACAATGATGCCCTCCATAGAATATCTAACAACTGTCAATAATCTTTAAATTAAAGACCTTAGTGAGAGGAAAGTCATTACATCCTTTGGCAAATGCCTCTGGATTTTTGCTTCATCTAATGTTAATTGTTATGAGTATTGTTTTGAATGCAGATTTTTTTTTCCTAATCATCTACCTAATGTCCTATTCTTGTGACTCATGGCACAGAAGCTATCATAGGTCCTCCAATTTTATGCCAGTGGAGCAAAGACCATAGACTATATACCTGTGGCTCAAGGATCAGTACAAACAAATTCAAAGAAGAATGGCTACTAAGCTATGATGCTCACTTATCAAGTGAAAATCATTGTGACTATTTTCTTTTCTTTTTTTTTTAAAGCAATTGGGGGTAAGTAACTTGCTCAAGGTTACACGGCCAGTTATTTCTGGGTGTAGTGCTGAATATCTGAGCCAGATTTGATCCCCAGGTCATCCCGACACTGGAGCCGGTACTCTTACTCGCTGAGCCACCTGCCTCCCCTGAGACTATTTTCCAAGGTTTGAGAGTCTGCAATCAAAGTCAGTAGAGGGAGCACTTGGAACAATTGCATAATGGATCTTGAAATAATGAACCCTTCAAAAATAATTAGCTAACACCTACACCACACAAACCTTTGTCAATAATCCTCTTCCTTTATCCAAATCATTAACAATTACTATCCTTTGACTAAAGTCTTCCTCATACTATCTTCTCCTATATTCATATATAACTTGATTGAGTTACTTAATGTTTAAAAATCTAGTGACTTTCATTCCCACATCAATATCCATTCCAGGAAACTTCTAGAAGAGTTTTACAATGAACCTAATTATTATAGAGAATGGTCCTGATCTCAAACTTTTAAATTTTTCTATCAGTCCACAAGCACTTATCCTTTGTATCTCCCCCACTTCTTCATTCTCATTTAATGTACTCTTTACTTAAATCCTGACTTCCAGTCCCTCTAGCTCCACAATGTGCCAGTCTGTATCAGTCTCTTTTTTTGTGTGTCTCTTAAAATTAAAAGCCCACATTTGCCTTAAAAGTTCCACCTCTTCCCCAAGATTTGGATTACTCTGATCATTTAGGTGATTTAACTTCTCTCTAGCTTTTATGGAATAGCTCAGATCTTACCTCTTTCATGAAGAGTTCTCTGGCTACTCCAACTTATACATATTAATCACTTTTTTTAATGTGAGCATAGTTTATTTTAGCACTTGCTTCCCTATTTTTCAAATATAATATATGCAAATGTGTACATATATATGTAGATGCACACATGTGTGAATTTATGGATGTATTTGAAAAAATGGGGACTTCTTTCCCAGCCTTATATGAAGACACTGAAGAAAACTAATTTTAACACTGTATCATTTAATTATTACTATTATTATGTAATATTCCTTTTTCTATCACAATTCCTTCCTTTCAGATTAACTCAAATAAAGAAGCCAGGAAGTGGCACAGTAACATGATCACAAACTACTGGCTCTGGAAGATCAGTCTGGACCTGTCCGTTTATCATATAAACAGAAACTAACCTGAGCTTGTCCATGCTACAAAGAAGTGACCCTTGTATCCTTGTTTCTAATAAAAGTTGGGGGTGACCTGATTTATAAAGGGGAAAGTAAGTCAGAAAGATCCTGATTAGGCTGCCTTTCCCAGCCCAGATTGCTGAAGACTGCTGAATCTTGTGACAAGGCCTCTTTTCCCAGCTGACTCTCCTCCACCCAACTATGAAGTATTCTCAAGGTTGCTTTTTGCTTACTAGAGGATGACCCAAAGATGTGCTATCAGAAGGAAGAGACCTAGATTTAAAGTGGCCCGAGATGCTCCCTTGGGTTACCAAGAGACCACTGATTGCAATTTATGGGTCATTTGCTAGCCTTAATAATAAACTGGTAAACTAGAACTAGAACTGTTTCTCTTGGAATTTCATTCACCATACTACTTACTTTCCATGTCTATAACAAGCAAATTGACCTATAAACTATTTGTCAAACTTTATACTACCTTTCCTATAATAATAGTGGTAATTCACATTTTTGTTGTCCAGTCATTTCAGTTGTAACCAATTCTTGTGACCCCATTGGGAGTTTTCTTGGTAAAGATACTGAAGTAGCTTGCCATTTCCTTCTCCAGCTCCTTTTACAGATGAGGAAACTGAAGCTAACACAATTAAATGATTTGCCCAGGGTCACACAGCTAGGAAGTGTCTGAGGTAGGATTCACACATAGTTTTTCCTGACTCTAGGTCTAGTTATTTGTCTAATGAGCCACTTTAATGCTCATAATTCTTCTATATACAGAGCTTTAAAGTTTGCAAAACACTTTGACTTATTTTATTTCCCACTTTCATACATATACTCAAGCCAGTGTAGAATTGTAAAGGTGAGAACTGCCTATTCTGATACAGATCAGCTATTGATCTGTAACTTAAAGCCTTTGATGGTTGCCTGGGGCTCAGAGAAGCCAAGTAACTTGCCTGCTGCTCTGTTACAAAGGTAAGACTTTGATTCACATCTTCTTGACTTCAATTCTGTTTCTTAGACCCTTAATAAATGTTTGTTTAAATGAACTTTACAATTGAACATGATGCTTTATGTTGGTAATCCCAGGTATTGGGGCTGAGACTCGCATATTTATTCAGCTAGAGACTTCTGACTTTTAGTAGTTTATGCAAATCAGGAATTTGTATTAAGTTCTGCATGAATTTGGTGGACCCCCAGAGCAGAAGGGTCATTAGGCTGCCTAAGGAGGTGTGGATAGGCATGAACAGAGTTGATCAAGGCACTCATGCCAGTTAGTACTATTATCAAATTAGTGAGTAACCCCTGCTCTTCCAGCCTGAGGAGAGTCAAGAGGAAAAAAGAAAAGCAAAAAAGAAAGAAAGGAAGGAAGGAAGAAATGGAGAAAGGAAGGAAGGAAGGAAAGGAGGAAGAAAAAGGGAAGGAAGAAAAAAGGAAGGAAAAAGAAGAGAGAGGGAAGAAGAGGGGAGAGAGAAAGAAGGAAATAAAAAAGGAAATTACACAGTGAAAGTCAAATAGTATCAAGAAAATATTGATTAGACTATGTGGTTGAAGCATAAAACAATGGAAATTATTTTCTTGTGAGGCTTAATAAAATCCCTTTCATTATCAGTATGTCTATGTATGTGTGTATATATGTATGTACATAGTACTGGGCCTGGAATCAGGAACACCTGCTTTGAAATCTGCCCTCAGGGGGTGGCCAGGTGGCTCAGCAAGTAAGAGCACTGGCTCCAGTGTCGGGATGACCTGGGTTCAAATCCGGGCTCAGATACTTAGCACCACTCCCAAAACTAACTAGCCGTGTAACCTTGAGCAAGTTACTTAACCCCGGTTGCTTTAAAAAACAAACAAACAAAAAAAGAAATCTGGCCTCAGATGCTTATTACCTGTTTGACCCTTCAGAAGTCACTTAAGTTCTGTTTGTCTTAATCCTGTGGAAAAGGAAAGAGAAAATCATTCCATTATGTTTGCCAAGAAAACACCATGGACAGTATTAGTGCGCTATGATCCATGAGGTCACAAATAGTCAGATACGATTGAACAACAAATATTATATGTGTATGTATACACACATATACATACATACATGCACATATGCATACACATATATGAACATGAATGTGTTTATGAAGCTAGTTTATGTAGCAGTACCTATAATTATGAAAGAAATCCTGAACAATGATAGTCCAACATAAATTGTAGTATTCGGTGGATATTTCATAGAAAAGTTAGGATATAAACTTGTAAATACTTTAGCGATAAGAATATAAATGCACTGCCTTAAATTCTATTCACTTCAAAAATGTTCTAAAAATGTGAGTATATTTTAAATAATAATAAACATTCTTCCTTCATCATTTCATTTTCCCCTGAATTTGCCCACTTCTGTAGGAAATTTGTCATTTCATAAAGTATCTGAATAAGTTGTGATGCTATTAAAGTATTTGGTGCATTGGTGGACCTGTGTCACTCTGTTTATAGTTCTGATTTTAGAATCAGGAAGACTTGCATTCAAGTCCTTCCTATTCACACACATGACATTACTCTCAGTCAAGTCCTTACTGTCTGTGTTAGTTTCTAGACCAAACCTCAAGGATTATTTTAAGTGGTTTTACATTTGGAAAAAAAGAACTTAACAGTGTTTATAAATTGCAGAAATAGTCACTAAGTCCCCTATATAATAAATCTGTTGTAAACTAGAGTAAAGTTTGCCTAAAATACCTGGTGAGAAATTGCTATAATAAAAAGGAATGTTTGATTGCAAATTTAGAGCCTGAATTTCTGGGTCTAGTTCTGCCACTCTCCCATAGAAATGAACTTTTTCTTTAGACAGCTCAAATGAGGATCAGTTTCCTCAGTCATAAGATGAGGGGGTTGAATGAAGTCTCAAAGGTCCTTCTATTTTGATCATTGTCTAATTCTTTAAAACCATTTAATGACTGGTTTCCACTTTTGAAGGCCCTATTACATAACCCTAAAAAGCCTGAAAGCTACTGTTATGACGTTATTTGCTTATTATCATTTCAAATAGGCTAAAGCACTTTTATAGGAAAGAATTCCATAATACCCAATATTCTCATCACCCGGTGCATTGTCTGCCCCATCACTGGTTTGCTTAATGAGAAACAGGTGGCACATTTTCAATTGCTCCCATTTATTTGTTTGACATAAACTTGTTTTCCATATTTTTTTCATGGCTCTTTAATTTGCTTGTTACAACATTGCTCTCTGCCTGTACAAAAAAAAAAAAAAGCATCAAGGTCTGGTGTATGCATTATCTAGTTGCACATCTGAAATAAAGGATTCTCAATACCATAGAGAATTCCACATGAGGAAACAGAAATAGGTAATTTATAGATAAAGTGGAAAAATGACTTTAAAAGATATGCACCAAGGTAAAATCTTGAGTGGAGAAAACTAATTTCTGCATTTCTTTTAATCATGAAAGGTAGAAAATGAATATAATTCAGACTTAAATCTTGGTTCAATTTATCACTACCAAATTGATATGAATAGAATTATGCTAAATTTCCCTTACATGCACATCCAGGAAATTAATGTAATATGTAATACTAAGATAAAAATAAGCTAAAATAAAAATGCCTATTAAAATGATTAATTCTCCAGCAATTTCAACTCAGAGTTTCTTCTGGAACATCAAATGAGCTCCATAAATAAAATATTTTGTGATCCAATAAGTTGAAAAATCCTATTAAAAAGTAAGGTATCTTCATGCTTCTTATGAATAATCAAAAATGTCTATTAGTGTAGCAAAGTTCAGTGAGGTTCATAACTAGTTTCATCACAAGTTGATAGATTTTCACCACAACAATTCTCCAACTTCTCACTAATTTGAAGAGATTTCACCAATGTTTATTGGTGAAAGGAATATGCATACTGAATTAATCAGATCCTTGACACATCAGAAAAAGAAAAATACCTCTATTAATGCAATATGGAGAATGAGAAAATTAAACAACTAAATTCCAAAAATTATATATAGGACCATAGATTTAGAGGCAAAAGAGACCTTCCAGGTCATTATGTATAAGCAAAATGATGAAAGTAAGGGTCCAATGAGAAAAATAAAATAAATCATATCATTTCATTAAAAAGAACAGCTATTCATCCACTAAGCCCAGTTACATGATTGAAAGGTTAATAGTCTAATCTAAAATGCAAGAGAAGCTGTCATTGCACATGCCTATCTCTAGTGGGTTGATACCCTTTTGTGTCCAGCAGAATAGATGCTTAATAAAAATTTTTGAAGCTCATGATTTTTATCATACCAAAATATTTCATCAGTGATTTTAATCCTAAATTGTGGATGGGGTCATGTTCAGGTTACTAGAAAGAAATCTAGTAAATAGGGAAAAACAAGTGATTTTTTAGGTAATTTCTATAAATAGTACCAGGATAAAGCAGAAATTCTCTGACTTTAAAGCATCACCCAAGCCAGGAAGTATTTCTTTGATGAATCTCCTGCCACTGGATGTTTGCATAGGTTGTCCTTCATTGCTGGACTAGACTCTTGCATTTTCTCTGCCTCTCAGAAACTCTAGATTCCTTCAATGCTCAGCTTAAGTTCTACCTCTGGCATGAAGCCTTTTCCTCATCCCCAAAGACTAGTATCCATCTCCCAAAAATCTCCTTCTAGTAAAGTTGTGTATATTTTGCATTTTTTATGTATAAATGTTGTCTTTATGGGACATATACATATTTTTTATTTATTATATTTTTAATTTATGGAATAAAATAGGTATTTCCATAACATAGTATAATAAAAAAGATAATTGCACAAGAAACTGTAAATGCATTATTTATTCCTTTTAAATATGTAATAAAATATCACATAAATTTACCTTTTCTCCCTCCCCCTTTCCGCTACCTTAGATATGGTTATAATTAAATGCACACACACACACATATATACTCATATACACACAGAAACAATCTATACAGACTTTTTTTTGTTAGTTCTTTGGATTCAAATAGCATCTTTCTTCATGTGTTCTTTACAAGTTAATTTGGATATTTACAAAAATAAAAATGACTTATTTGCTACAAGTCATTCTTAAAACAATATTGCTGTTACTGTATACAATGTTCTCTTCATTCCATTCATTTTACTCTTCATTATTTAGTGCAAATCTTTCAATGGTTTTCTAAAATTATTGAGCCCATCATTTCTTACAGGGCAGTAGTATTCTATCACAATCATATGCTACAACTTGTTCAGTCATTCCCAAATTGATGGGGATCCTACAATTTTCAATTCTTTGCCACAACAAAGAATTGCTACAAATATTTTAGAACTTCTTTAGAAAACACAGTACTCCATTTTCTTTGAATCCCCAGCACTTACCACAATGTCTGCATGTACTTAGTGTTAAATAAATGCTTCCCATTTCATTAAAATGGGCATAGATTCAGTGATGTGTAAAATCAGAGAATCTTGGTTTTGGAAAGGACCCAAGAAGCCATGTAGTCAAAACTCTACCTGAAGCATGAGGCTCCTGACAAGGGCTCATTCATCATTTTGAAGACCTCAGTTTGGAGACAGGAGACGCAAACTCAATGTTCTATGAGGCAGTCAATCTATTGTTGACTGCCTTTAATTATTAGTTTGTTCTTCCTTATATGTGCTGAAATCTCTTTTCTATACAAATGGAGGTAGTCATTTGAAGACCTTAATTTTGTCTCCATAACTTTTCTAGAATCTAATTACTTAGTTCAAATACTACTCACACACACACACACACACACACACACACACACACACACACAAAGAGTTATTCATATACCTTTGGGTTGTTATATGGTAAGCCGTAGAGTGCAGTAGGCCAATGATATTTTTGATAATCATGCATAGAGAAAGGTTTTGCCAGAAAAACCATGTTGAACTTGTGTTGTAGGTATTTGTGTATATGTGTGTGCCTGTGTGCATCTCTTCTCATTTTCTGATTAAATTGTATGTTTTTCTTTAGTTTGTAGCTGCTTTGACAGTTTCTTGTTAGTCAGGCAGATACAGCCTGAGATTCTAGGCACCATCAATCTTTATAGGTTCCAGCTGCTAATGGGCCCTTGTACTGCAACCAAATTCTATTTGATTGAAAGTGAGTGGATCAAAGGAGTGGTTTTGACCAGAGTATATAAATTCCTTTCTGTACTGTCACATCAGTAAGCAACATTCTGATTCTTTTTACACAGTAGAAAACTACCTAGTAGGGAATTAAAATTTTTGAAGGAGAGGGAACAGTAAAGAAAGAAATGATAAGATGATCTCATTTCTAGTGCTGGCTCTTTTTATTTGACAAGCTAGGTGACTTTGGGCATGTCACTTTCATAATGAGGATGATAAATGTACTAAAATAAGGATGATACTTGTACTAACTACACAAAGAGTGTTGTAAGTCTTAAAAAACCTAGTGTATTTGAGGTATTTCATTGTAAACATAGTAAAACAATATAAATGTGAATTATTATTATTATTATTGCTGTGATTGAGATAAGGATCATTATCAATTATTCTCAGCCCCTAGGTAACCCATTGAATAAAGCATCAGGTGTGAAGTCAGGAAGATCTGAGTTTAAACATGACCTCAGACACTCTCTAGCTATGTCACCCTGGTCAAGTCACTTAACCATGTTTGCCTCAGTTTCCACATCTGTAAAATGATTTGGAAAAGGAAATGGCAAACCATTTTGGTAGCTTTGAAGAAAAAAAACAACCCAAACGGAGTAATTTAGAGTTGGATATGACTTAGCAACAATATCATTTATTATGTCATTATAAGCACAATGGAACCTCAAAAAACTAATTTTATGTGACTTATCATAGTCCATTTTTGGACTCATAAAATGTAAGCTTGGTAATACTGATCATTTCAGCCATCAAAATTAGCCATAGTGAATCAGGAAGATGAAAATGCCTTTTGTCTGAATAAATCATATTTGTGGACATACAGCCAGCATTCTGAATCTACCAGAATTCCTTCAAAATCTCATTCTCTATCAATTTGAGGTTTTGCTCAAATTATCAAACTGTCTAAGCAAGAAGGCAAATTAGAAGAAAGGGAATCATCCTGGTAACTTTCTTTATGAACTTAGGATACCCAGAAACCCAGCATGTGCATAGAAATACTTAAACAGGATCCTTTGTTGTAATTCAGTTGTTTTATTTGTTTCTCACTCTTTGTGACCCCATTTTGAGTTTTTCTTGGCAAAGATACTGCAGTGTTTTGCCATTTTTAGCTCATTTTACAGATGAGGAAACTAAGACAAATAGAGTTAAATGACTTGCCCAGGGTCACAGTGCTAGTAAGTGTCCAAAATCACATTTGAATCCAGGTCTTCCTGACTCCAAGCTAAAGTACTCTATTTACTAGCTGCCCCATAGAAAATCCTACACACCTTCCAAACTACTAGTGGATGTCAGAATTGAAATAAAGCACTTTGAACCATAGTGTTAGTAAGTCACATTTACATAGCACTTTAGAACTAACCGACATTCCTCCTTAAAGAAACTGGGTGAATAGGGGCGGCCAGGTGGCTCAGTGAGTAGGAGCACCGGCCCCAGTGTCAGGATGACCTGGGATCGAATCCGGGCTCTGATACTTAGCACCACACCCAGAAATAACTGGCCGTGTAACCTTGAGCAAGTTACTTAACCCCGATTGCTTTAAAAATAAATAAATGAAAAATAGAAAAAAAAAGGAACTGGGTGAAAGGAACTCATATCTCAAAGAATTCTTATTAAATACTCTAAAATTAAATGTTTGCCTGAGGAATTCAGTGACTAGAATAAACTCCAAATACACAAATTTATGCAACTCAGTTGTTCGGAGGCTAAATTATAACTCTACCTTCTCTTAAATTCTATGACACTATACCACTCATTTTGACCCTTAAAACTGTTATACTGTCTACCATTGGATTTTATTCTTGCTTATGTGTGTGTCAATGAAGGAAGAGGGATTAAAGAAGAAGTAGAAGAGGGGAGGGGATACAGGAGAAAAAAGAGAGGGAAGGAGAAGAGAAGAGAGATCCCAAAATGGATAGTAAGATTGTAGAGAGCAGAAATTCTATTTTTAATTTTATTTGCATCTGCACCAGCATCTAATGCACTGCTTTAAAAATAACATGCACCAAATCAATAGGTTCATAAATTTAGAACTGGAAAAAAATAAGTCATCTAGCAAAATCTTCTTATTTTAAAGATGAGGAAAGTTTTTTTTTTAATATATTTTATATAGTTTATTTAATGTTTCCCAATTACGTGTAAAAATGTAACTCTTTTTTTAAATGTTGAGTTCCAAATTCACTCCCTCCCTGCAGCCCCTTCTGATTATACATGTGAAGTTATACAAAACATATTTCCATATTATCCATGTTGTAAAAGAAAACACAGACAAAAAATAAAGTTAAAAAAAGACTATGTGTCAAATAAGTTTAGTTTCAGCAGTTTTCTCTATCTGGGGACAGATAGCATTTTTCATCATGTATCCCTTCGAATTGTCTTAGGTCATTGTCTTCACCTGAGTAGCTCTATCTTTCACAGTCAGTCATCCTTACAATATTGCTGTTAAGTATACAATGTTCTCCCAGTTCTGCTCACTTCATTTTACACGAATTTGTTGATACAAGCTTTTTTTTTCTAAAACCATCCTGTTCAACATTTATTTTTGTTGTTGTTCAGTTGTTTCAGTCATTTCTAACTCTTAGTGACCTTCTTTGGCATTTTCTTCACAAAGCTACAGAAATGGTTTGCCATTTCCTTCTCTACCTCTTCTTTCAGGTGAGGAAACTGAGGCAAATATAGCTAAGTAACTTGCCCAGGGTCACATAGATAGTACGTGTCTAAGGTCAGATTTGCATTGAAGTCTTCCTGACTTCAGGTCTAGGGCTCAATCTATTGTACCACCTAGCTACCATTATTTGATTTCTTAAAGCACGACAGCACTCCATCAAAATTATATACCAGATTCGTTTAGCCATTCCCCATTTGATGAGGATCCCCTCCATTTCTAATTCTTTGCCACCACAAAAGAGCTGCAATAGATATTTTTCCGCTGACAGGTCATTTCCCCCTTTTCTTGATTTCCTTGGAATACAGACTTAGCAGTGATATTACTGAGTCAGAGGGTGTGCACAGTTTTATACCTCTTTAGGCATAGTTGCAAATTGTTTTCCAGAATCATTGAATTAGTTCACAATTGCACCAACAATGTATTAGTGTCCCAATTTTTCCACATCTCCTCCAGTATTTGTCAATTTCCTTTTCTGATATGTTATCTGATCTGCTACATGTGAGTTGGTAAAAGATGAAGAAAGTTAAATTCATGGAGATCAAGTGAATTAGGAAATATCAGAGTTGAGATTGTTGTTTGTTCATTTAAATTTTGAATCTAGTATACTGCTTAACCACAGTACTTTTGGGATGAATGAATATGATAGTCTTTGGTCAAATGTTTTAAAAGTTACTACATGAAAATCCCAGTACATAGTCCCATATCAGTTATACTCCAAAGGGACTAAGAAAGGCACCTGAAATGGCACCAGTAGTGAATGTTATTATGAAGTACATATAAAATGCTAGGTTATGTTAAATGCACAAGTCTCTACTGAATTTGAGTATTATAATAAATCTTTAATTTTCAGTTTTGAAAAAAAAAATAAGTAACCAAATTGAGTAGGTCATAATTATCTTCCTTTTAAAATATCAAATGGTCATTTTGTTTGTCATAGAATAAATGACGAGTGACGTTTAAATCTCATTAAATATTAGTTTCAAAAGTGTGAAAATAGCAAAACAAAAACATTCCAATTTGCTGCTACTTTTACTTCTAGTATTTAAGAAGCAGTTTTTGCATAAAAACTATTCAATAGAGTTTTTACTTTTCAGTATCAATAACATAAGACTAATATGAGATTTTCTATAAATGCTAGAGCTGAATAACACAAAAAGTTTCTTTCTTTTAACACTATAAGAATTCTTTTGCTTTTCTCAGCTTTGGCTAGATTTTGACAGACAAATTGAGAAATATCCTTGACTTTTAGGGAGGATGTGTAACTTTCTTTAAGTACATGTACAACATATTATATGAAATCCTTAAGAAATGGAATGCCATTGGGGCCGGCTACGTGGCACAGTGAGTAAGAGCACCGGCCCCGGAGTCGAGAGGACTTGGGATCCATTCGAGTCTCAGATAGTTAACACCCACACAAAATAACTGGCCATGTAACCTTGGGCAAGTTACCCAATTGCTTAAAAAAAAGAAAAGAAATGCCATATTGTTAACTGGAGTATAGGCAATTACCAACTCAGAAAGGAGTTGTTTAAAAATTCATTTATTAGCCACTTGTTTCAAACTTAGAACACATTTTTCCCTTAACAGAAATAATTCTGTAAATGGAGATTAGGTTTCCAGGTCAGATTCCAAGAACCTATTTAATCCTCAAAGTAGCTGAAATACTACTCATTTGCAATTTAAAACATAGAAAATGCTGTTGCAATGCAATGTGTCATAAAATATAAAGGAAATAAAATGGAGCAAGAATTTTTTGGGGGGGTTTTGATCTGTAATAAGGTAACATCACTTATCATTGTCTTCAGACCTTTTGGCTTTGTATATAGTAGATAATATAATGTATTATTTTGTTATTTTTTTCAGTTTTTACATGCATTTGGAATGTATTACTGATTTGAAGAAGATGTCAGATGACTTATGCTAACCCTTTTTAGTTTCAGAAACTGATGATTTTTCTTGGTGCTTCAAAGGGATCAGGAAGGATAAATGAAGACAAATGATATTCTTGGCAGGATTATAAGAAAGAGTCCTTTGAAAAAGTAAAAAAAACACAAAATATTCTTGTTTACAGAACAAGATTTGCCATTTTTATACTGCTAATTTATAATGACTTTATGAAATTTTGTGTCTTTTGATTATGCCCTAAATGTGGTCAAAATAGCTAACATCTAAATAACTGTCTCCACATTCTTAATTGAATCAACAAATTATCAGGAATAAATTGAACTTAAAAAAAAACTTTGATATGAATAGTGAGAGAAACCAGTGTTTGATGTAAAATTCATCAAATTTATAAGTATGTTCTTCAATTATAGTTTGCTTTTAAAAGGCACCTCAGAAATTGTCAAGTGATCATTTCAAGGAAGTGGTTTCCCAAATAAATCCCTTGTCAGTTTGTATTAGAATTGCTTGGTTTTTTTAGAAAAGTAGACTATAATTAAGTGTTTGTCAATCTAATACAACTGTTGCTTAGAAGTCATTAAAGAGTATACTTCATGAGTTCAAGAGGCATCCTATATTTAAATTAATTCGGTTGCCAAGGGTTAGACTAGCTTCACCTGATATGTACAATACTCCCTTAGAAGTTGGAATAATGATAAGAAATGTATATCTAGAACCAAAAAAGCAATTGATTAAAGAGACTATCTTAAAAAATAAAATTTATGCTTGTTTACTGCCTTTGAACCTAGACGCATTCACCACCACTGGCAATACATGACTGGATTAACAAGTCATATTTTCTCTTCTTTGAAAGGAAAAGATGATGAGCCAAAGTATGCAGAGGTCTCCTTTTACTGGAGGGTTTATTGCCTTTGAATTCTCCAATTAAAGATAACTCAGTGTACAATAGTATGAGCTCAAAAATGCTACAAAAACCATTTCGTTCTCATCTTGGTACAACAGAAACTTTAAAAGATTTAAGCTTAGATTTCATTCTTTAATCAAAAAAAGACAATGCAGAGCAAGGGGAATGAACATAATGATGTGGAGAAGTAAGGAAACTATGCAAATAACTTAGGCTGAAAGCTTTTCATCTGGGATTTTTGAATGAATCAAAAATTTTGGTTTTGTTTTGTGGAGTGAATAGATTTATTTTTCACCCTCTCTAAGCATCAGAATAACCAACCATTACTGTAAATAGAGAAGTGGGAAGAGCTTTCCCATTGCTGAGTGACATGAGGTTGATGTTCTTGAAATTATATACATTGAAATATATACTTATATTTTCCGGAATGTGTGCATGCAATTGATACTCTTGAAATACATAAATTCACTACTTTTGACCACTGGATAGAATGAGTTAATGCATTTCTAGCCCCCTCCTTTGTAACATGGTCTTTCACTCAAACATCAGGGACAACAGTCTAAAGAGGAATGATAAAGTGGGCCCTCATTGGTGGAGAGAGTAATAGGTTTTCCAGAAAGAAGATATGGATTCATCTCATGACTTCATATTACTAGCTCAGTGACTTTACCTTGGTTAAGTTTTCTTTTATTTACCTATACAGTTAATAATGTTTGCCTCATATGACTGTTATAATAAAAGGGGAATTAGAGCTATTATAATCTCATTGGTTACTGTCCTTTCTTGTTGATAAAAATGATTTTGAATAATATAATTACCTAGCTCTCTGTGAGACTAATTGCTATGGTAAGGGGCAGTAGTTCATTCATTCCCCAACTGTTCTTTCTTGCCCCATTGTCATCACAAAAGAAAAATAATATGACCCTTCTTTTGGATCTGAGAAATTGAATTTGACTACATAATAGTTCAGCTTGTTTTCCTTTGTACCCCTCTGGGAAGATATTACCAGCGATAGCAAAATTTGACTTCAGAGTCATCTATTTTGTTTAAGCTGGAACCACTCTGAAGAAATAAATTGTCTTTTGTTATTAAGTCAGTGTGAAAAAACCATTTAGTGTGTTTATGTGTTTTCCAATGACTTTAATGGCAATTATGTATATTATTCATTGTAAAATCATGTCAAATTAAATACTTCATTTTACTCCTATATGAATTGAACCTTCATTCAATGGGTTGAAAATTATTTCATTTTAAAAAATTATATTGTTCATTTAAATTATTTACTGATCTCTGTTTAATTAATCAAAAGAAGGTTAGATATAAAAGGATGACTTTTTTCAGCCATGGAAACTCAAAAAGACCTTCAAATAAGTCATGAGAAATTGTAACCTGAGCCATTGGCTTCAACTATTTTAAGTATTAAGGAAAGTGCTTAATAGGCTAAGCAATATCAAGATAATTATTGGTCTTTCTAAGGGGGTGGGGGATTGCTATTTTTTTCTGCTGATTTTGCAATACTATTTGCTCATTGTTGCTTTCAGAAAATCCATGTATAGAGATTTTAAGGGCTAATAAAGATCATTACAATACCATTACTATTGAAGAACAAAGGTCATGCATCTAAGGTCTATCTTTTCCTTAGTTTGAATGTTGAACGTAATAATAATTAAGGAAAAAGATTTATGCTTTTTAAATAGACCTTTTTTTATTTAAACTATATTTGATTGCTTTATTTGCTTTTATATCACCTAGATATATAAACTATAGTAGCACTGTGTATGTAATAAGAAAGATCTAGAAATAAAATTGAAGTTCAATGAATGAGAAATGGCTAAACAAGCTCTTACATAATTAGTATTTGTCTGCAAGAAATGATGAATATAGAGAATCAAGGATAAAGTTACATGAACTAATACAAATAATATAGACTATGAAATAAATGGAAAGAATGGCTACCACAAAATAATAAAAAATAAATACTGGGAATTGATAAAACAACAATGACTCCCCCCCCAAAGTCATATGAAAAGACATTTTCCACCACTCCTTTACATATCTAGGGAATGAGGTATGGAAGAAAAGTCCATGGCTATGAAAGAGGAGATATAATATCATATTCATTTGACATATTGATTGGTTTTATCAAAACTGTTTCTTACATACTTAAAAAAAACTTAATGATAAGTGATGGCTCTTTGAAACATGGGAGAGGGAGTAATACTTGGGGCCATCTAGGTAAAGTTTAAACAAATAAGTCAATTCAATATAGTTTTTGTTAGGAGGGGGAAGACAGTGCAATTGGTATTAAGTGACTTGCCCAAGGTCACTTGTCAAGTGTCTGAGGCCGAATTTGAACTCAGGTCCTCCTGACTCCAGGGCTGGTCCTCTATTCACTGTGCCACCTAGCTGCCGCTGATTCAATATAGTTTAAAGACCAAAAAAAAAAAAAAAAGATCTATTAAGTTACTTGTTTTTCTCAATTTTCCAATAAGTTCCTATCATATTTCATGTGCTTCTGAGATATTTTCACAACATTTACTCAAGGATTCTTGTCTGTGTCTGAATCAGGACAGTCACCTGAGAGCTTATGTTGAATATTTGAATGAAATATGATAGTCATAGGTAATTCCATATTTATTTAGCATAGCATACAGGCATATGTATGTACATATACTTACAAGCATAAGTACTGGGTATACATTGAGTTGTTTCAATTAAGAGAAGCTTCCTTGTTTAGTTATCTATAATTGTTTTCTCCAGATAAACATTAGAGAATATCTGGAAATCTTTTTTTTTTCTTTTGTAAATAGCTGACCAGGAAGTGATATCAGCAGTCTGAGCCTTTGGTTCCTTGAGTAATTCAAGAATTAAAGATGATTTAAACTTCTTTTAAGGGAAAAAAATGCTAGCCTAACTTGCATGGGGAGAAAAGTTGGAATATTGTTCATGCCATAAGGATAATTTTAATACATTTTACTCATTTTTTTTGTTTTTACATTGCCTAAATTTCTCCATATATTTTTTCTCCTCTTCCTAGCTAATGAGATTTCTCTTAATTTTTTTTAACTTTGAAAAGAAAAATATTAGAAAAAATAATCAGCATAATTGCTCAATACATCATCATCATTGTCATCAACAACAACAAAATTTGACATTAAAGGGATCATTCTGTATCTATAGAACCACCTCACAAAAATTCTTCTAAGAACTTGTCCTCCCTTTTTCATTGTGTCTACATTAACCAATGTGAATAGAAAGAACAATAAACGCTCCACTCATTCTGGAGGTTGCATTAAACTGGAGATCTTATAACTATTTAAATCTGACATATCTAATGATTAATGTCAAGATAAATGGAATCATTTGTTCCAACAAAAGGAAAATAAAGGATCTCTAGGACAGGAGTTCTCGACTTTTTTTTTTGGTGAGTCATGAACATTTTTGGAAGTCTTGTGAAGATCATGGACACCTTATTAATATTGTATTTAAATTTATAAGATAAAAATACACAAAACTAATGACATTAAATTATCAAATATTTTAGAAAAAAATGCTCACCAACACCAGGTTAAGAACCACCATTCAAGGGGTTGTAAAATCCCAGGAAAGAAATTGAATATTTTAGGACCACAGGTGTCATTATCATCAGTATTGTCATTTGAACTATGTGAGTTAGAAAAGAAATAGTTGATGTCAGAGAACTGGATTTGAATTTCAAGGACAGGAATAAGGGACTAATTCTCACTAACTGAGGGCCTCAATTGAGGTCTGAGAAAAAGGAAAAAATACTGAGACAATTGCAGATCTGGTCAAAATTTCTTTAAAATGAAAATGCAGAGGAAAGGAGATATTCCTTATATAATATCTAACACAGGTATCATTAAAGAGTAGCAAGAATAATAAAAATAATAGTAATAGTGCCAGACAACTCATGAGACAATATCTAGAAAGAAGAACAATAATAATTCTCACATCCTTAGATGTCTAGTTACCAGTGCACTGAGAAAAGATAAAAAATTAAATATTCCCACAGTCTAGATTTTGGAAATGCAGGTATTATATAGTTCAGAGAAAAGATAAATAGGATTCTTACCCTAAGATTTTATGACAGCAATCAGCTTAAAAGTGATAATCCAGTCTTCACCTTTTCTAGTCAAATTAATTCAAGGGATCCTAAAGAGAAAAAAAAATAGGATTAATCAATCAATAAGTATTTATTAAGCACCTACTACCAGGCATTGTCTAAGAGTTAGGGATACAAAAGGAGGCAAAAGACAGTCTCTGCCCTGGAGTGGCTTTTATTGTAATGGTGGAGACAGTATGCAAACAAATTTGGACAAAGCAAATTATATAAAGAGGAGATAATGAACAGAAGGAAGGCAGTAGAATTTAGAGGGTTTGGGAAAAGTTCCCTTTAGAAGATGGGATTTAAACTGGGACTTAAGGAAGCTAAGGAGGTCAGAATCTAAGATGTAGCAATTATTTTATTCTTTGTATTTGTATTCCCACTGCCTAATACAGTTTCATTGCATATAGTAGGCATTTTAAAAAATGCTTCTATACTGATCTATCAATTAAATTAATAGGTTTCTAAAAAGAAGAATGCGGTTATGAAAGAACCTTAAACAACTAGTTTTTTTAAAGAAATGTGTAGAAATGGACAAAAGGGATATCATAACCATTATGTCCAAAGAAATGACAACAGTGGTATTTCTATATGACTCTAAGGTTTACCAAAAACCTTATCTTATATTGCTTTATTTGTTCTGCACAGTAACCTCATGAGGTAGGGAGAGGAAGTATAATTATTCTTATTTTAAAGATCAGGAGATTGAGGTTCAGAAAGATTAAATGGATTGCTCAGGGTCAACTAGCTAATAAGTGTCTGAAGTGGAAGTCTAGCCAAGTTCTCCCTAACTTGAACTCTGAAACATTATACAGTATATTATATTATTGACACTATTGAAAGATGTTAAGTACAATAAAAAGAGCTTTTAATGCTATGTTGAGAAGAAAAGTAAGATCAAAGAGGAGATAGGAGTGCTGCTTAGTGAAGAGAAGAGAATGAAAATAAATAATAGTAAAAATGCAAGATTACTCAATTCCTTTTTTCTGTCTTCTTTTCATCTTTAATGCCAAGGAAAATAACCTTCTTCTGAGTTGTATATATTTGGGGGGGAATGGTCAAAAGAGAACAGAGGGTGGATAGATGGCACAGTGAATAGAGCACCAGTCCCGGAGTCGGGAGGACCTGAGTTCAAATTCGGCTTCAGACACTTAACACTTACTACCTGTGTGGGCAAGTTCACTTAACCCCAATTTCCCTGCCTTCCTTCCCCTCTCAAAAAAAAAAAAGAGAGAACTGAAACCTTGAGATAAGTTTTATACACACACACACACACACACACACACACACAATCACATTCCAGTCACAGAAACAATTCCCTCACTAGCTACATTTTTTAAATTTGAAATTGAACTACCATTCACCATACTACTATAGCTCCCCTTCCCACCTCTTACCCATCACCTTAATGTAATTGAACACTGTACATTACGTTTTGTTGCAACATAATACATCGGCTTTAGGTTCTAGGAATGCTGCCTCTATATTGGATTGCTCATCTCTTTCCTGCAAATCTCTATTGCTTTAATAATTAGGACTAATTAGTACCAGTTAGTTACGTGTCGAATCTGCACCCCTTCAGCATGCCCACCGTATGATGCACAGAGCTTTAACTGCAATATTACAAAATGCTTCACTCACCTCATCCCACTTCTTCTCACATCCATTCTCCAATCCCTTCATAAGGAAAAAGGATCAATTTTACTTTTTAAAATGATAAACTAAATATGTTATTGAAAAAGGCAGTTGTTCATTCTACAATTCTTTTTGAGACTCAATCATCAGTTGAATTAACATAAACATTTGATCTGTGTCTATAGACTCACACATAAACCATAAATAATATACTATACAATGCAAAACTATAAAATGAAATTAGTTTGGTTTATCTCAAAAGCCAAAGACTAGATATACCATTCTTTTTCATTGCACATGGTTTTCTTGACATATTTCTTACCAAATTTTCATATGATACAAAACTAGGAAGTATATTTGATGACAGAGTGAGAATCCAAAAAACAATTCTCCTTATAGTTTTGGAACGTTTGGCCAAATCAAATAAAACCTAATTTACCAAGGGCAAAGTGAAGTCTTACATTTGGAGTAAATAATCACCTCATCAAATACTCAAAATATTCAAGTAGAATTGGGATCCTATTGGCTCCATAACTCCATTTAATGATACCAATCAGAACCCAACCAAATCTGCCCAACCTCCTTTATAATTTTGCCCAGGATTTCCTAAAGGGGCATCTCAAGAAGGTTTCTCCTCCCAGTGTGCTAGAAGTCTTTTTGCGCACTCCCCACTTTTTTTCCTGATGTTGCAAGGGTACCAGTAGAGCAGTCTATCTGTGTACCAGTGGAAAAATATGGCTGCCTCCAATTCTTCACATGTGACCAACCCAACTATACTTTTTACCATAATTCCTTGATGTCATTTTTTTTCCAATTGCTCTTCAGAGTTCCCTTTTTCAGCCTCCTTCCAACTCTCATACACTTCTTCATTGCAGTCTGTGTGATACTCATCTTCAGTTATGCAGAGGAAATTGTATTCCATGCTTTACTACTATATAGGAAAACTGGTAGACTCTTAGGACAGATCAAACTGAGCAAAGTATGACATGGTAGCTAACTATCACATGTAAGGCCATGTAAAGTGAAAGCCTAGAATATAAAAGGAGAGAACTGATAGTGGCACAGAAGTTTTCTATATGGGTGCCACATTTTAAGAAGAACATTGTACTGCTCTCAGAAAATCACTGTCAAATCACATTGACTTTTCTCAGATTCACATTTGGTTTATTTTTTCCACTTAAATCTAAGTTTTTTTTTTTTTTTACGGTATCTTCTTCTATCATCATATTCTTTATTTTATTTTTTTGCTTTTTGGAGGGCAATTGGGGTTAAGTGACTTGTCCAAGGTCACATGGCTAGTTTTTGTGTTAAGTGTCTGAGGCCGCATTTGAACTCAGGTCCTCCTGACTCCAGGGCTGGTGCTCTATTCACTGCACCACCTAGCCACCCCCCCCCCATCATATGCTTTCAACAGAATTATTTTCAACAAAGAAATTGATTAGTCTTTGAAATTCTCCAATTTCTACTCTTTCAAGGTAACTATCTTTTTTCTGCTTCTCTAATTTTTCTTATGTTTCTTTTCTTTCCTGAGTGTTCTTCCTCTTTTATCTAGGGTAGAAGTACTGCTGCCACTCATGAGTTTGGTCCCATTGCATATTTGCATGGGAGGTTTGATTTTTTTTTCTTAACAGGCCTGTTCACCCCTCCTTAAGCAACTTTGTTGTCTGCCACTCCCAGGATTCATCATATCAGGGCCAGAATTACCTTGGACATCTAGATGGCTTAGTATACTACGGTTCAGAATATTTTAACTCAAGAAATCCATGAGCTTCATAATCCCCAGAAATTGGAATTATAAGTATATACCATAAATCCACATTCTAATTAAACTCAGAGTAGAACTATTTATTTTCATTTCCTTCTTCATAATATATTATCCATTTTAAAACATATTTTATTAACTGTATCCCAAACCATTATTGAAGTTTTGTGATATGATATTTCCCAATTTGGTATTTCCTTTCATCTCTAAGACACTTATCCTTAAGGAAGAAAAAAATGGATTTTCATCTCTTTGACTTCAGCATAAGTTCAGACTAGAATTTAATTAAATAAGTACATGGTCCAAGTTGATTATTTAAAATTTCTCCCTAATTTACTTTTTTAATTTAGAATCTTGGACCATTTAATTGTCTAACAACACGTTGATTTCTGATTGGGTATGCAGTGGTCTCTCAAAGTCAAATCCAAATATTTGAGTTCAGATCTTTTAGAGTTTCTTCAATATATAATCTCTTATCTCTCTATTAGTTATTTGTTGCTTTCTTGCAAAATTGAATTTCCATTCAAAATTAAGTGCTTATAGTACATGAATAGTTTGGCAGGAAAAGTTTGCAAAGTATGCCAGGTTAAGTTTCTTAATTAAGTATGTGATATATTAAATAAAATGCTTAGGTACTTTTGAGTCTTTCTATAATCACCAGCAGCTTTTACTTTTGCTCTATACATAATGGTATATTTTATTCCCCACCTGGGATTTACTATATGTGCAACATTTATCTATTGCATTCCCTTTCGAGTTTCTCAGGTTACATTTCATCCATATGAAAAGTTTAGAAGAGAAAATATTAATCATAAACTTTTTTTAAAAAAATTAAAATCAGTAACACATTTTATAAAAGGATTAAGCCTATGTTGCAGTCTTGATTCCACCACTTACTCTCTGCATAACTTTGGGCAATTTCTTTCTTTTCTGTGAATATCGCCTATTAAAAAGTAGAAATACTAATTTTCTCACCAGTGTTTTTGTGAGTATTTTTTTGGTAAAATATTCTGTAATATATAAAATTGTTCAAATATTATTATAACCCTATTATAACATTTGTATAACTAAGTGCAGCAATAATAAGTTGCTAATCTAATATAATTGGGATCTGGTAAATATAAAGATTATTATCTTGATCTAATGATATTATCTCTCTACAAGGATACTGGGGAGCTTACTTCTAGAAAAAGAATGTGATGACAAAAAATTAATGGCTTGGAAACATTCTGCAGCATTGGTCCTGGTTGCTTAACAACGTTGTTGGGAAGAGTCTATACTATTTGGCTGTGTACTTGGAAGCTCTGGTGTCTCAAAAAGGCCCAAGTAAGCAAAAAAACTCCTTTTTGCTTCATTTTAAAGTAGAGGAGCTCATTGACTTTTTCCACTCATGGATCCTGTAAAAGATAATTAACTAAGGGCAAGGCCTTAAGGCATTCTTCTCTCTAAAGACATATCACCTTCAAGAAATTGGCCTTGATCTTTTCATTATTTCTTTTCCATTCAATTTATTTTGATTTTGATTTTTTGCTTTTTGGAGGGGGGAAGAAAGGTAATTGGGGTTAAGTGACTTGCCTAATGTCATGTGGCTAGTAAGCGTTAAGTGTCTGAGGCCGAATTTGAACTCAGGTCCTCCTAACTCCAGGGCAGGTGCTCTATTCACTGTGCCGCCTAGCTGCCCCTCTTTTACATTCTAGATTAAAAAGAAAAGAGTAATGTCTCTAACATTAATGTAGTTGAGAGAACAAGTTCCAGGAAGTCAGAATCCAGATCAAGTTTTGGTTTTGTTTTTGCTTTTTGGAGGGTGATTAGGGTTAAGTGACTTGCCCAAGGTCACAGGGCTATTTCTTGTGTTAAGAATCTGAGGCTGGATTTGAACTCAGGTCCTCCTGACTCCAGGGCTGGTGCTCTATTCAATTTGCCACCTAGCCGCCCCAAGATCAAGTTTTGCAGTTCGCATAACACTGATGTCCCAAAGAGGAATGACATAATATTTTGGAGTGATCTTTGGCAGTCTAGCCCAGTAGAAAAACAAACTCAGAAGTCATGCTGAATCTGGTTATGAAATTGGTAGGACTACAACTATGTAGAAACTGATCTAATTTAAGACTATAATGGCCCCAAACCCCACCCAAGAAAAGGGTATAGGGGAGATTATAGCTTTGAGTTTGGGGGTAAAATGTTTATAAATTTATTCTTGTTATATCTTCAATGTAAATATCCCTTTGTGAAAGCTAAATATTATTAAGGGTTAAATGTGATTATTAAGACTCGACTTCTGATGAGTCATGTAGGCTCAAATTTTATTTCCATGAAGAATCTAGAAAGTATTTCTCAGTCATACACATCTGTGTGTAAGTAAGATGCAGTGTTTTCTATCACTGCTACTGATAGAAGACCAGCAGAGAAATCTAGAGTTGGATGAGAAGAGTAGGTTAAAATAATGATGTCAAGGGGGCAGCTAGGTGGTGCAGTGAATAGAGTGCTGGCCCTGTAGTCAGGAGGACCTGAGTTCAAATCCAACCTCAGACACTTAACACACACACACAAACTAGCTGTGTGACCTTGGGCAAGTCACTTAACCCCAATTGCCCTCCAAAAAGCAAAAAAAAAAAAATAATAATGGTATCAAAGAATACCATATAAATTTTAAAGGCTGCTAGAAGGGTTAAGTTCATAGGGTGCTGGAGCAGTCATAAAGTCTTGAGTTCAAATCTCATCTTAAACACAGCTCTGAGACCCTGGAAAAGTTACTTAACTTCTATTTGTCTCAGTTTTCTCTTTAAAATGGAGACAATAATAATACCTACCTACCAGGGTTATGGTGATGATAAAATGAAATATCTTTAATACTTTCTGTAAACCTTAGTGTGCTATATAACTGCTATATTTTATTATTATAATAATAATTATTATTTATTGCTTCTATTATTTCTAGAAAATGGCTTACCAAAAAGAAAGCCAACCTACTATCAAGGTAAGGAATATACCTAACAAAGACTAATAAAATAGGTGTTTGTCTGGAGTCATGCAAATCTGTTGAAAAGTGCTCTAAGCAAAAAAGGAAAGGGGAAGAGAAAAAAATCCCTGCATATGTCTACTCTGGTTGGTAATACACAAAGAAGAATAGTAGTGGAGATACCCATGAATTCATAGGAGACAAAATCCAAGAAAAGAGTCAACAGCAAAACCCATGGTTTCAAATCTCTCTATCTAAATACTAAAAGTACAGGGGAAAAGATGACCTTGAGGCTCTAATGCTAAGTGTAAACTTTGACCTCAAAGGTATCACAAGTACTTAGTGAGATACATAGTAGAATATGTTTTGGGGAGAAATGGTAAATAAAAATGTGGGGATAAATTGTAAGTAAAAGTGTTGGGATGGTTTTGGAAGAGCAACAATATTTTACAATAAGATCTCATTATCTGAGGAAATTCAAGAATCAAAGAAGGAGGAACAAAGTGGAGAGTATTTGTTTGAATATTGTGGAGGCAGAAATTGTACCAAGTTTGTTCTTGTAGCATAATATAAAACCCACAGATAGAAAAGAAATAAATGAAAGGTATGGGAAATGTATCACAAGCCTGGCATGCAGGCAGAGTAATGGACTTCAATTATCCAGACATCTGTTGTGGCTCTCTCTGTCAAAATCAAAATAGCTAATGATGTTTTGGTTTCACTTACTACTTTCCTTTTTCAAAAGATAAAGGAACCAGTGTAAGGTAGGTAGGTGGTGCAGGGGATAGAGCACTGGGCCTGGAGTAAGGAGCACCTGATTTAAAATCTGGCCTCAGACACTTACAAGCTTTATGATCCTGGACAAGTCACTTAACTCTGATGAACACCAACCTCCCCACCCCCCAAAAAAGAAAAGAGAATGAAGGGAACTGTTACTCTCTCTCTGATTCTCATTAACCAGGAGAAATTGGTTGCTGAAATAGAAAACTGGTAGGGTGCAGTGAATATTCCATCTTCAAATTTATGAGAGACGAGAACAGGACAAAGTATGACATTTGCCCTAGATTTTAGGAGAGCAGATACTGAAGTGTTCAGAGAAAAGATTCAGAACATCCTAAGGCCTAAAATTGTACAGGATAAGTCAGGATATGAAGGATAGAAAGCTCTCAGGAATAAAATTCTGAAAACACAAAAAGTAACTGTTCCAATGGATGAGAAAAGAACGAGTTGTCTAAAAAGAACAATGTGAATGCACAATGAACTCATTAATTAACTTGGGTTTTGGAGAGGCATGTACAGAAGATGGAAGCAAATACAGGTAACACAATAGATACAAGGGAATAAATATATCACTTGCCTGAAAGAATAATGTTCATTGTAAACAATCAAAATGAACTGAGTTTGTTGAGAAATGCCAACTTTAAAAAAAGGTTTACAATAAAACTGGGTTTAAGAGGGGGCTCAAAAAATATATGAGAAAGCAACTCAGGGATGATGAGATTGTGATTGTGTATAAAAGACGGACAGAAGATAAATCTTATCTTCCTTCCTTTTTCTTGGTCAATAAAAATAAACTTTGACTTGTGAAGGAACCAGAGTCAAGATGGCAGCATAGAAGCAGAAAGACTCCCTGTGCAGCCCCCATAACCACCGCAAATACCTATGAAAATGACTCTAAACAAACTTTAGGGCTACAGAACCCACAAAGTGACAGATGAAAACTAAACTCCTGTTGAAGACAGCCCGGCAGGCCTGCAGGAAGGATCCAGCACAGTATGCTGGGAGCCAAGCCCAGCCCCATGAGTCCACAGTTTTAGGCCCAGGGCAACCCGACCAGCCAAGACTAGAGGGACTTCTGGAGAGTGGATCACCAGCACCTGTGGTGGTTTCCAGAATTACCAATACATAAATGCCAAAGACAAAGGGAGAGGTCAGTGGACTTTGGGAACAGGGAGTCTGGGAGTATGGTCCAGGCTCCGCCCCCAGGGCAAGAAGTGGCTGAGATGCCACAGCCCTGTGGCTGCTTCAGAGCTCATGGCCTGCAGATTGTAGGGCAACCAAGCAACCAATCTGAGGGGTAAGCACTCTTGCTTTAACTTTCTTGCATCAGGATTGCTGTCTAGGGTGGAGGTCCTGGGGTGTGTGACCAGTGTGCCAGAGCGTGGGGAGGCTTCTGAGAGGGCAGCCAACTAATAGCTCCAGCAGCACAGAAGTCACAAGAGATTTGCGACTAAGCTCCCTCCTCTGGTAGCAGAGTTCTACTGTGGCAAAAAGCTCCAAAGTCAAGTAATTGACTGGCAACATGAGCAAGCAAAGGTAGCAAAGCAAGCACAGCAATCTGACTTTGGATTCCTTTTTTGGGGGACCAAAAGGATCAAAGCATGGGGCAAGAGGAAGCCAATGAAATCAGAACTCCTGCACCAAAAGCTTCTAAGGAAAATATGAACTGGATACAGGCCATACAGGAACTTAAGAAGGATTTTGAAAACCAAATAAGAGAAGTGGAGGAAAAATTGGCAAGTAAAATGAGAATGATGCAAAAAAATCATAAAATGAGAGTCAACAAACTGACTGAAGAAAATAACACCTTAAAAATAGACTAACTCAAATGGCAAAAAGAGGCTTAAAAAGCTAATGAGGAGAAGAATGCCTTAAAGAGTCAAATTTCCCAGATGAAAAAAGAATCTCAAAAGCTCACTGAAGAGAATAATTCCTTCAGAATTAGATTGGAGCAAAGGGAAGATAGTGACTTTATGAGAAATCAAGATACTATTAAACAGATCCAAACAAATGAAAAAATAGAAGGCCATGTGAAATATCTCATTGGAAAAAAACACTGACCTGGAAAATAGATCCAGGAGAGATAATTTAAAAATTACTGGACTACCTGAAAGCCATGATAGATTAAAAAAAATCTAGAAATTGTCCTTCAAGAAATTCTTAAGGAAAATTACCCTGATATTTTAGAAGTACAGGGCAAAAGAGAGGTTGAAAGAATCCACAGATCACCTCCTGAAAAAAAGATTCCCAAAATCAAACTCCTAGGAATATTATAGCCAGGTTCTGGAGTTCCTCACAGTTCTGAAGCAGGTGCCTAGAAGAAGCTCTGACAACAGCTGCACCTAACCCCAGAAATTTGAGACATAAGCACTCTCCTCCCTGGAAGCAGAGTTCTACCATGACAAAGAGCTCAAAATTCAGGTATTTGGTGGGCAAGATGAGCAAACAATGGAAGAGAAATCAGACTATAGAATCATTTTTGTGACAAAGAGGATCAAGACAGAACAAGAAGACAACAAACTCAAAACTCCTGCATCAAAAGCATCCAAAAAATATGAATTAATCACAGATCATGCAGGAGTTCAAGAAGGATTTTGAAAATCAAGTAAGAGAAGTAGAGGAAAAATTGGGAAGAGAAATGAGAGTGTTCCAAGAAAATCATGAAAAAATAAGTCAACAACTTTCTAAAAGAGACCCCCCAATAATACTAAAGAAAATAATACCTTAAAAAAATAGACTAACTCAAATAAGAAAAAAGATGCAAAAAGCAAAGGAGAAGAATGCCTTAAAAAGCAGCATTGGTCAGATGGAAAAAGAACTTCAAAAGCTCACTGAAGAAAATCATTCCTTCAAAATTAGATTGGAGCTAATAGAAGCTAGTGAGTTTATGAAAAATTAGGATATTATAAAACAGATACAAAAGAATGAAAAAATTGAAGGCAATGTGAAATATCTCATTGAAAAAAAAAACCAACACTGAGCTGGAAAATAGATCCAGGAAAGATAATTTAAAAATTTTTGAACTACCTGAAAGCCATAATCAAAAAAAGAGCCCAGATATGATCTTTCAAGTAATTTATCAAGAAAAACTGCTGATATTCTAGAACTAAAATAGAAATTGAAAGAATTCATCATTTCTTTAAAAAATATTCTGAAAAGAAAACTCCTAGGAATATTATAGCCAAATCCCAGAGTTGCCAGGTCAAGGATAAAGTATTACAAGTAGTCAGGAAGAAACAATTTGAGTATTGTGGAAACACAATTGGGATGAAACAAGATCTAGCAGCTTCCACATTAAGGGATTAGAGGGCTTGGAATATGATATTCCAGAGGTCAAAGGAGCTAGGATTAAAACAAAGAATCACCTACCCAGCTAAAATGAACATGAAATAGAGGGCTTTCAAGAATTCTTGATGAAAAGACCAGAGCTGAACCAAAAATTTGCTTTTCAAATACAAGAATCGAGAGAAGCATGAAAAGGTAAACTGGAAAGAGAAATCATAAGGAACTTATTAAAGTTGAACTGCTTACATTTTACATTCCTACATGGAAAGACGGTATTTGTAACTAATGATATTTTTCTCAGTATGAGGGTAGTGGAAGGGAATATATTTATTTATTTCTTTATTTATACATACAAACACACACACAAATACATATATTATACCCATATTGTATTGCTTAGCAAATGTTCTCTTCTTTACTTTATATAGGTTATTATTATTATATAGCTTATTAATATTATTATTTACAAATGCTTTGAATTTATAATCATTCTTATAAAAACATTTACAAAGTTTTACTTGTACACATAAATAGCAATTTCCATTAAATCAAAGAAATGAAAAATTTATCAGTTTTGCTATAGCTTATATAAACCAATTAAGTCATTTCTTCACTAACCAACATGCAGTACTTTCCAACTAGAATAGAACTCTGATCACGTGACTCAATTTGAATACAGGCAAAGCAAACTAGTTTATCTAGCTCTTACACAGCAAAACAACAGTAATTCCTTTCTTTCTCCCTTTTACTTTTTCCTATCAAGCCAGAAGGAACAAAAATAGCAATATAAACTTCTGAGCAGTTTCATCTTAAGATTTAGGTTGTGCTGAAGGGCAATAATTTGAACTGAAGTCTTCATTGAGCTAACTAGAAAATATTATCCAAAGTCATCTTATAAGCTGATTTCTCTTATTGTTGCCTTCCTCAAACGGTCCCAACAAACTTTTGTACCCTCTCCTTTCTTTACTCTTGTACCTGCTTCTTCAGTTTGTTCTTTACACCATCCTCAGTTTATATATAAGAGACATATTCCCTATACTTCTAATAAACACCTAATAGGTTTAAATTGGAACTTCCTGCACTGTCAGCTTTTACTCAAAAGGTAATTGTTTAGGGGCAGCTAGATGTAGCAGTGAGTAAAGCTCTGGCCCTGGAGTCAGGAGGACCTGAGTTTGGTTCCAGTCTCAGCCACTTAACACCAACACAAAAAAAAACTAGCAGTGTAAGCTTGGGCAAGTTACTTCACCCCAATTGCCCTCCAAAAGGCAAGAAAAAAAAGGTAATTGTTCACCAAACTGAATCTCAAGATTCAACTATCCCTTGTGAATTATTCCTGATCTCCATATACTCATGAAATTTCTTTTTCTTTACCTCTCTCTCTCATATCCAACATCCCATTTTGTATGTTTGAACTGTGATTTTTATTTCCATATTTTTCTGAGTTTAAATATGAAAAAATTCTATTTTGGGCCCTTTAAACTATTCTCAACTATTATCATCCTACATATTTTACAAAGTGGCTGGAGTCTTTATAATTATAACACAGTTTCTGTCCCAAGCTGCCAAAATCTCATATAAAACTTTCTTCATAAACATATTTTAGCAACATTTATTAAACAAGATCTTTTCCTACTCTTTTCAGACATCATCTCCAATAACTGAAATATGTTAACCTTTACCAAATGGTTTTACTCTTTCCATTCACACAAAGGGAATTTTCTGCCCTTTTCAGTTTTAAATGACTCCACATAGGGGTAGCTAGGTAGTGCCCTGGGGAGAGTTCTAAACCTGTAGTTAGAAAAGACCTGAGTTCAAACAGCTTCAGAATCTTAGTAGCTATATGATCCTGGAGAAATTACTTTCTGCCTGTATGTTTCTTCACTTGTAAAATGGGTATATTAATAGCACCTACCTGCCAGGGTTGTTTTGTGGATCAAAAGAGATAACTGTAAATCTCTTAGTACAGTGCCTGGCACACAGATGCCTAATAAATGCTTTTCCCCTTTCCCCCTTATATATTAAATAGGCCTTAAAGGTACAGTATGTTACATCATTTAATAATAATTCACTTTCCATATTTTTTTCTTTCTTTCCATATTATCTTCTACCTCCCTTCTCCTAAACCCATTTTTAATCCTCATTGTTACCTCTAATTCTTTCACTGCTCAGTACTATCCCAAGATATCAGCCAAGCTCTGACTAAATTTTTCTCCCTCCCTTCCTTGATTTCTTGGTAAATAACTTCAATAATTTTTAATCCTTTGCTCCTTTATCCCATTGCTGATTATATCTTTGAAAAAATCCAGTCCTACATAACTTCTACAATCTGTCTAATTGTATAGCCATATGGTGATAAGCAGAACTCAAGAAAATCACAAAACTGTTAACTGAGCACATGATAAACTTCAGCTAACTAATCTAAATTAGTCCTTTACTCCATCAAGGCAATCTTGCTGCTCCTCCCTAATTAATCCAATATTCCACTCATCACAACAATTGTTAGATATCTTTTCTTCTCTAGTCAAACCTTCCACCACATCCTACATCCTGCCTTTTTGGAAATACAAAGAAAGGTAAAAGAGTCTCTACACTCAAAAATCTCACCATTTAATCAGAGGGATAACATGCAAATGACTATGTACAAGCAAAATAGACAGATTTGCACACATACATATACATTAATTAATTCATACATACATACATACTTATGAAGAGGTTACCCATAAAGAGAGTTAGGGTTGCTCTGGAACCCCAAAATACCAACACACCAGGTCCTGGTGAATGAATTCAATTCAAGTCTTCTCAGCCAAAGAAAAGTAAAGTTTATTAAAAGTTTGCTTACATTAGACACAGAGTAAGTCTATGCTAGGTCATTCTATGGTGCTCTCACACCACATGGAGGGAAGATGGGATCTACATACAGGAAGTTGTGGGGAAAAATCTAGGTGTGGTCCAGAGGAGGAGTTTGGGGAGGGTCTTCAGGAGTCAGATGAGGTCAGACTCTAGTAATGAGTTTGGGGAGGAACTTCAGGAGTCAGATGAAGTCAGACTCCATAATGAGTGATTAAGGTGGGAATTTGCAGGGCTACCTGGGAGCTGACAGAAAATGGTGGGCCAAGCCAGTTCAAGGGTGGAACAGAAGGATCAATGGTGGGAAATTGCTGGACAAAGGAGGGCTAAAGATTTACACAGAGCCACAACTTAAGGCCCGTGGCCTCAGGCAAATGCCTTACCTGGGAAGATTCAAGGAGAGCTCAAGGGGCTCCCAGAGCCTGCTCCTCATCACTTAGATATATTTATAATAAATTGGAGGTAAGCAACAGAAGGAAGACATTAATAAATTAATCCAGGTTCCCTGGATGTTATATATTCTAATCCAATGATGCTATACTTAGTTATTAAAACAATGAAATAGTCATAAGGTAGATTATTTTTACTATATCTTTTTTTTATTAAGGTCTGATTTTAATGAGTAACTTTTCCATATTCTAGCATATTAATTGAATTATTTCATATTGAATTTTCAGTGTTACATTTGCTCTTATAATTACAATAGATTTGACATTTTATTCCATGAAAATTTGTATTTTAAGGAATTAGCTAGGATGATATTCATCCAGGACTGACATAGGCCAGGTCAAAAGATTGAAAATTATTGAAGCCCTACCCAACTGGAATGCCACCAAGTTATGTAATTAACATCTGTGAACTGGCCTAGTGAAGTTTTTAAAAACATCATGCAAAACTTAACTACCTGATAAGTCTTTTAGCCACAGAATTTCTAAATCTATATTAAAAGAAAACTTCAAAAGAAGTTGTGAGCAATGCTATTAAAGGAAGCAACATCACACAGGAAATTTCTGATCCTTACCCAATGAAAATAGTATTTGTCTTTTATTGTTTCTAGTGATATTTTTAAATTATAAGATGAAAAGGTACAAGGTATAAGACAGAAAGATGGAATGCTCTAAGTTGGAAAGGTATAAGATATCAAATTCTGATGTGGTATAGTGAATCTAATGTAAGTGGAAGTAAGAAACATCTGACTTAAATTTCCCTCTCATGATTGCTAACCAGAATTGATAACAATAAGGGGAAAGAAGAAGGGAAGAGAATTTATAGCATTAAAACATTTACACAACACCTACTATGTGCTTGTCATTGTGCTTAGAGCCTTTTACAAAGATTATCTCATTTTATTTTCCAACCAACATAGGGGAATAGGTTCTATTATTATCCTCATTTTACACTCAAGGAAACTAAGGCAAAGCAAAGATAAGTGACCTGCCTGGGATCATAACAGCAGGTGTGTGTCTGAAGATGACTTTGAACTCAGCTCTTCCTGACTTCAGGCTTAGCACTCAATCCAGTTTGCTACCTGTTGCCTCCAGTAACTGTAGTACCTGTTTTACTGGTTTGTTCCAATGATAAATGAAACATTGTATATAAAGCCCTATTATTTGCTTTGTGTATATAAAGTTTATGTATGTAAATTTCTAGACTTTAAAGTGCTTCGTTAAAATGCATCATTAATTTTTATAATTGCACACTTATCTAAAAGACTATTTTTCAAGATCTCCAAGATGTTAAGTACAGGCTGTCTCGATTGATTCTCATGCTAGAAGCAAAGTGTCACAGAAAAGTGCCAACTTAGAGATTGTCATTTTTCTCTGTCATTATCTAATTGTATCATAAGAAGACCTCTCTGTACCTCAGTTTCCTTATCTGAGGGAAATGAATGGTCCAGATTAAGTGATCTCCAAAGTAACTTATGCTGACCAAATAAATCTTTGGGAGTCATTATATATTATCAAAATGTTTCCACTAACTGAGTTTGATTATGGTTTCCCCTCTTGCCTAAGTATCCCTATGGGCTAATGACTGGAAAAGATTAATATTCATGACAATAAAAAAGGTATACAAACACCACAGGGGCAGATTAAACTCAAGCATAAAGAGCTCAGTACAAGTATTGTATCTACAAAACAGTTAGGCTTGAGAGGAACTATTATAGTCCTAATACCTAAAGTAATAAAAAAAAAGATTTATTTTTACTGAAGTCACCTCAAAATTTGTCATGATTTAGAAGAGTAAAGGAGATGGAAAGAAATCAATAAAATTCATTTTTAATCTGTTTAAACAAAAGTGGTTTTAACCAATGATGAAAAATTAGAACAATCAGAATAAAATGAGTACTTGTCTACCAAATTTGGGGTTAATGAATAATGATTTACTCTCTTCATTTTTCAACCAGGTTTTAGAAGGCAGAACTTCCCAAACTTTCCTTTCTATAACACCCTAGCACACTGATAAATAAACTACCATAAAATAATTACAAATTAAAAAAAAGAAGGAACTTTCAAGGTTATTTAATCCCACCACTTATTTTTACAGATTAAAAAAAAGTTTGCTGGAAAGGTAGTAAGAGGTAGGGGCAGTATTTGACAGTCCCTCTCCTGACTCCAGATCCAGGGCTTAGAGGGATATGGGAAAACAGAAAATGAAGAACGGAAGCATGATAGGATTCTATCTACCATTTTTCTCCAAAAGATGTTTTAGGCCCACCCCTCTTACCTTGAGGAAAATTTTCTCTAAATGTAGATAAATGAGTCCTGGGACTTGATTGTCTTCTGTTTTTCTGACTGATGTAGCTTTCCAATTATGTAAAACCATGAATAATTCCACTTACATGTCATGGTGTCTCCTTTGACATGGTGGATTTATTTATTTTTTGTGGAGGGGGGAAGGCAAGGAAATTGGAGTTAAGTGACTTGCCAAGGGTCAGACAGCTATTAAATGTCAAGTGTCTGACACTCAATTTGAACTCATGTCCTCCTGATTCGAGGGCTGATGCTGTATTCACTGTACCACCTACCTGCCCTGAGTTGGTGGATTTCTGAAGATTATTCTCCTCATCATGTTCTTCATCTCATCTTGCCTTGAAGACCTGGCATGTTTCCATGTGAAGACATAGGGCCAAGCCCAGAAAAGCTAAGTGTGATTATATAGCTTTGCTTTGTAGATCAAAACAAACCTCCATTTGTTAAGTGTTCAGTGACTTCTGAGTGCCTCATTTCCTCACTGTATGAGCTATTCCACACCTAACCTACTGCTGTTGCATGAAGGTTGGAATTTTTTGAAATTAATCTATGTAACTAGGGTCATGGAAGAGAAAATGAGAAAAGAAAGTAGAAAGAGGAGAGAGGGCAAATGTCCATAAAATTCATTAGCCATGGACTATAAACCATAAACGTGGCTCCAAGGAGAGCTCTTAGAGATACAGAGCTTTGAACCTAATATGACTCTTATACTAGTTATAACAGAAGGGACCTGAATTAGAACTATTAATCAAGTGTGACTCACTATACACATTGATGAATTCTCTTTGACACTCTGGTATGTCCTAACATATTGAGTGGACAGCACTATTCCAATGTGGCATACCATAGGTAAAATAACACATATGCAAGATCTAGAGCATCATCTAGAGCCAGCAAAAAGATGACCTCTGGGAGAGTAGCAGGGGCAGAAGAAATGCATACAGAAGAAATCAGTGGTTGAAACCAATATTTTGAAGGTACTTTAGTCAATTACCAATCAGTTTCAAATAGCTATTAGCATTATTAACAAAACACAAAAGAGGAAAAAAGATATTAGTAGTGTCTCAGGTTACAGAATCTCAGTTAGAAAGGCCCTAACAAGCCAGCAACTTCAACCTATATTTAAATAAAACCTTCTATAACACACCCAATGAGTGACCATACTTCATTTTTTTTAGTTTTAGTTTTTTTTTTTTTTTTGCTTTTTGGAGGGGGGAAGGCAAGGCAATTGGGGTTAAGTGACTTGCCCAAGGTCACATGGTTAGTAAGTGTTAAGTGTCTGAGGCCAGATTTGAACTCAGGTTCTCCTGACTCCAGAGACAGTGCTCTATGCACTGTACCACCTAGCCGCCCCCATCCTGTATTTTCTTGAAAATCTCTGATGAAGGAAAACTATGTCCTGATGATACCATTCCAGTTTGGGACAGCCCAGAATGTCATAAACTTTTTTTTTCTTACATCAAGTCTCATTTTTTCTCTTTATAACTTCTACTCTATAGTTGGGTTTTATTTATTTTTTAGCCCTTCCATTTGAAGCCAAACTGAATAACCAAACCCTTTCTTTTATATAGTAGTCCTTCCTTCCCTTGCCTTATTTTAAGATCACACAAGATCATTTGGTAGAAGCAATCACAGGAATAATTTTCCCCATCATCTGAATATAAAAATAAGGTTAAAAATAAAACAAAGAAGTTTATGTTTACCAAATATAGTTACTGATGTCATGGAAGATGTCCTGCAGAGTTTTCAAATAAAAGAGTAATTCAATTTAGAGATGACAGTATACTGAGTGTACTGATGCCTGGAGTGTGATAAGGTATCTTCAACAACATGGACACTCTAAGGTGACTGCCTACTGATGCAAACAAGTAATGATGTGACTGAAGTATAATTTTTTACCCTATTAAACCATCTTAATTTGATTGTCAGCTCATTGGTTTTGTCCATCTCTACATATATCTTTGATTAGAGGGCAAAGGGATGTTGAGGTGAGCTCAGAATTTACTAAAAGGAGATATGAATGGGTCACTTTTGCAAAATTTTTAATGATCTACAGTTGTTTTCTGCCACTGAAACACATTTTTAAATAACCATTTCCCCCCTTATAATGCTACATAGCTAAAATCATAGAATATCACAGTATCAGAAGAATCATAATTATAGTTGACCCAAGGGAAAATGGAGGGGACCAATAAGTTACCAAAAATGACTAGCAATGATTTATAAGTAAAAAGTGGTAAAAACTCATTTTCTAAGTCTTTTGTGGATGTAATTGAAGGATTAGTCATGTATAAAAATTGAAAAATAGCTGTCCAGCCTAAGAAATCATTGATATACCAAATTACCACCACTGTTACCAACCACTCCTCCCCTTCTTCCTCCATCTCCTGCTGCTGCTGCTGATGACGATGATGAATGTGATGATGATAATTATAATACTAAAATATTCAGAGAATAGCAATTCATCAAGGCCATTTTATATATACTCAAAGGTGTATTTGTGGAAATATATGAGGAAAGTATCATAAGAAAAAAAGGTTATATGAGTTATAATCTGTACTAGTAGAAGCTGTACACATATCAGAGAAAACTGAAATCTCACATAATATCAAGATCTAAATTTGAATCAAGTGAGATTCTGACCAACATCCTATTGATTTATAATGCATTAAATTTTGCAATGCATTTTCCTCACATAAACCCTATGACATAGGTAGTGATATTATTATTATTATTATTATCAGAGATTAGGAACTTTAATCTCTGAGTGATTCAACAATTTTACCAATTCCACTATAATATTAAGTAACTGAGATGGGATTTGGAGTCAGGTTTGATTTCTTAGCATTCAGCCTTCATAACTACATAACTATAGCCTCTCATAGAAGTCTTCATAGAGCTGTTTCCACAGGTAATTAACAAAGTCTTTAAAGAAGCAATGTTATGGAGGATTCAAATATGAAAAAAAATATTTCACTACTATTAATAGAGTGGGGAGTTAGAAATGCTTTTTAAGCATCAAGCTTCAATTATGAAAGATCTTTGCAAATATAGTCTTCAAGGTTTATTAGCCCATTTTAAACTTCACTTATAACAGTGTTATTTTGCACTTCTTTTGGTTTTGCTACAAGTATCAAATACATTCATTTGATTTTTTTTAAACAAGTAAAAAAAATTTGTTCCCTCTCAATATATAAGATATATGCATATATTCATACATACATATAAGGGTGTGTATGTGTGTATGTTTGAAAGAGAGAAAGAGAGAGAAACTTTTGCACTAAAACATTGAAAATCAATTACATTTTAAAACAAATAGTTCTTCATGCTTTTCTAAGGAAGGAAAATAATTCAACCTTCTTGACTTATGTGATGATGTTGAGATATGAAAGTTTCAAAACTTTTATCCTTAGATTAAAATTTCTGTGCCTAGATTGATGCTATAAATGTAAAATCTAAAAGGAAAAATTCACAGCCATTGGCCCATTGAACACTTATTTCAATCACTTTGGACACTGCTGGTCACCCTACTGCCACTAATCTTTGATTAACATTCATTTAAGATTCCCTGATCATTACTCTGCCAAGCCCATGTCTTCCCTGATTCATAGGTGGAAGACAGATATGAGAAAGATTTAGGGAGCATCTGGCCAAGAGATAGTAGGGAATAGAAAAGGGAGCTCTGGGTATATTTACTATAATAACATCTTTCCCTAGTCCTTCCTAGAAGTAGACAAAAATACGATATAATTCTAAGCAAAAATGCTGACCTTTTCCCCTCTAGAAAATCAATATATAACTAATTATGTCACAAATAATTTACACCAACAGATTTTTTGTGGCAAAAGAAATATGCACATGATTTTGAATATATAAAATGGTAGTATTTTTAAAATTATGTTCAATGAATCCTTTCATTAAAAAGACATCATAAAGATCTGAAATAGACATTCATGTTGAATAGTACTACAGTATGGTTTACAATGTATGACAGCTTGTCAGTGCATTTCTTGGATTCATATTTGTTGATTCTGTACTCAATTTTGTGACAAGTCATTTGAATGCCCTGGGCAAAATTTAAAAATTGAGCTTCTATGGGTTTATGTTTTTCTGACCACCAGAGGTTTTGAGCTGTCACTGTAGGATTTGTGATTTATCATAAAAAAAAATATACATACCATGGAAAGTGGTATTTCTTTGCATTAAAAATTGAATCAAAGTTATTTATACACTGTTCAATAGAGATAAGAATTTAGTTGTGTAATAATTTTACTGATTAGATAGTGATATTTTATTTATTAAAGGTTTATTCTTCCATAAAAAAAATTTTTATGCCAATAGAGTATATCTACTTTTCACAAGGATGGCCCTGGATTCTTAAAAGCTGTGAAAGTTCTGACAGACTCTTCCAAATCAGAAACATCTTAAGTATGGCATATCTATTTACCAAGAAGAATCATCTACAAACATCTATTTCATCCTTGCTACATTTATTGTATCCTTGGTAAGCAATGAGCAAATCTTTCTCAAGAGTAAAAACTAACTAATCACCATAGAGAAAATAGTGGCTTGAATTCCACCATGTTTCAGGAAATGAAGGTCCTATTATTCTTTACATTTTAAAGCTGAAAAAACAAAAGCAAACAAAGATTAAGTGAATTCCCCAGGATCACAGTGCTAATAAGTGTCTGAGGTTAAATTTAAATTCAGGTCTTCTGACTTGAGGTCAAGGCCTCCGTTCACTGCACAAAATGTTGCCGAGAAGTGGCAAAACTATGAAATTGACTGTAAGACTAAAGATGACTGACTACCAGTTGTTTCAGAATCAGTTGTCTATGAGTATTCAGATTACTTCTTAGAGCAAAAAGTCAACATCAATACCAAATTAGACTATCAATTGGTTGTCTTATGACTGCAATGAAATATTATTGTATATAATATAAAAAATGAAAAGCAGGATGATTTCAGACAAATCTGGAAAAACTTACATAAACCGATGCACAGTGAAGTGAACAGAACCAGGAGAACATTATATAGAGAAACAACAATATTGTTTGATGAGGAATTGCGATTGACTGTCATTCTCAACAATACAATGATGTAAGATAATCCCAAAGGACTAATGATGAAGCATGCTGTTCACTTCCAGAGAAAGAACTGATATTGATTTGCTACAGACAGAAGCATGTTATTTTTCACTTTTTCATTTTTTATTAATCTTCTTGTAAAAAGTAAACATTATGTAAATGTTTTACATAATTGTACATGTATAACAACTATATCTGATTGCTTACCATCTCAGGGAGGGGGAAGGAAAGGAGGGAAAAATAGAATTCAGATCTCAAAACTTTAAATAAAAATGTTTAAAAAAATAAATAGCACTGGCTAATCTTAAAAAAAAGACAAATTAGAAGGACAGAGATGAGAAAATATGCGGAATAAAATTACATTGTAACAAATTAGCTTGTTTAAGTAAACTGTAGATTTGGAAAGAATAGGAGATGAATAAACAAAAAGTCTTTGTTGATATTTCTGAGTGATGTTTAACCATCACAAAAAAGCTCACAAGGTTTTCAGAAGAAGGAATAAAAACTAACAATAAATAAGAAAAAAATGTTCGAAATCACTAGTGGTTAGAGAAATGCAAAGGAAGACTAAGATACCGTACCACTTAGAATGGCTAACATAAAAAAAGGAAAATGACAAATCCTGGAAAGGGTGTAGAAAAATTGAGACACTAATGCACTTTTGGTGGCATTGTGAAAGCATCCAATTATTCTGGAGAACAATCTGAAACTATACACAAAACACTTTAAAACTAGATGCCCTTTGACCCAGAAATAACACTACTAAGTCTGTGTTGCAAAGAAATCAAAGAAAAGAATGTAAAAATATTAATAGCAGCTCTTTTTGCAGTCACAAAGAACTGTAAATTAGGGGATGTCCATCAACTGGGAATTGGATGAACAAGTTATGGTATATGATTGTGATGGAATACTATTATGCTATAAAAAATGAAGAGCAGTCAGACTTAAAAAAAAAAAACCTGAAGATTTAAATGGTCTGATGCAAAGTAAAGTGAGCAGAAGTTTTGTACACATTAATATTAATAATATAAGGATGATCAACTGAAAGATTTAGCTACACTGATCTGCAAAATAATCCATGACATTTCCAAAGGATGAATGATGGAAAATGTTATCCACCTCCAGAGAGAGAACTAATAAACTCTAAATGCATGTTGAATCATAATTTTTTGAAAGTGCCTTTATTTTTCTCTTTACTTTGTAACATGGCTAATAATTGATATTGATTTTTTTTATCTTTTCAAGGAGAGGAAGGGACTGGAAGGATAGAAAGAATTTGGAATTCAAAACTAAAAAAAAAGAATGTTAAATTTTTATAGGCAATTTGCAAATACTTAATGAAATAAATAAAAAAATATATATTAAAAACATTTTAAAAAGCTGCCAAAATTAGAAAGCATGACAGGAGAAAAAAGAAATAAGTATTTGGCCTTGCCAAGCACAGAGACTTGTTAGTAAAGCAAAATACTGGTTTAGAGTAACTGATTATTCTGTAAATATTATAGAAAAGAATGGAATAAATTACAACCACTAGCTCACACACACATAAAAAGTATTTGGAGACAAAGTTAACTTGAAGATGACTTAGTCTAATATATAACTAAACAATCCATTCCACCAGCATTTCTATGTGAAAATGACAAGTTTTCTGGAAAGTTTTCTACACGGTTCTGTTTATTGATTTTGTTTGTATGTTTGTTGTCCTGACATATGAAAACATTGGGATTAGAAAATCTCTCTACCAATGCAAATCATCAATGATTATTCAATTTGTCTTTTTAAAAAATGTCTTTTTGGGGCACTGAAAGTATAGGTGACTTGCCCAGGGTTACACAGTATTTGTCAGAGGAAGGATCTGAAGCCAGCTCGCTCTTACTTTTCTGTCATTGCAAAAATTTATTGTTCTCATTGATGATAGAGGAGCGAACACATATTTCAGTATTGCAATTAATCAATTTTATTCACAATTTAATCAATGTGGATAGTTCCGTCACAGGTACAAATAATAGCCCATCCATGCTTTGTCATCCTGTATTATTCTTATTTATGTCATCCCATAAGTCTTAAATGGACGGTTTATTCAGTGCTTCTTGCTGGTCTTTTAAATTTGGTGAGTATTGGCAGACCACTTGCATTATCTGCCTGTTATCTCTCCACCTTGCAATAGCGCCCTAAATTATATAATTTACATCGACGATTCTCAAAGTGCGGTCCAAAGATGCCTGAGTCTTCTCCAGGTGTCCATGAGGGCATCCATGAGGTTAAAACATTATTAACAATAAGATACAATTTGTTTTTTAAAATCTTCCTTTTTCAACTGCATATTTAGATGAGGGTGTTTTTTTTTTCTCATATGCTTCAACCAAGAAAATATGTTGAAACAGATTGAATGAAGAAGCATATATAAGAATCCAACTGTCTTTTATTATGTAAGATATTAGAGGGTTTTTTAAAAGTATGTAAAACAGTGCCACTCATCTCACTTAATATGATTGGTACTAATTTTAAGATAGAAAAGTTTCTATACTTTGATGACTTAGATTAAAATCTCTGTGCTTTAAAGTGCTTCTATAAGTGCAAAATGTAATAGGAAAATTTATAGCCATTTGTTTTGAAAACTGGATACTTTTCATAGAAATATGTAATTTATATTAACATGTAAAATAACATACTATTGTTATTTTAAATGAATACATTTTTAAATATCAGTTTTTATTTCTAATGGTTCCTAATATGGTAAATATCAATAACCCACATAAAGAAAAAAATTTTGTGGTTCTCAATAGTTTTTAAGGGTATAAAGAGGTCATGAGAATAAGAAGTTGGAGAATCACTGCATTGCATTAGTTGCACTGGAATGCAAGATATGCTGGACAATCTGTTGTTGCCTAAATTTGCACAACATTCATCTCTCTATTACACAGATTGCGAGTTCTGGAGAGTTTGGCCAAGGAAAGATGCTGTGTCAAGCTAAGGGAACTATATCTCAGTAAGTGGCTGAAAATTTAAAGAGTAAGAAAGGAAGAACTTTAAGAGGAGATGAAGTTTGTTCATCATGGTGCTGTCATGGAAAGAAAAAAAGAAAGGAAGCATACATCAGGTTAGAGTTAAGGTACATGGGAATAAAGGAACTGGTAGCAAGGGATGGGTTTCTTTATAATTAGCAGAAAGTTTAGAATCCCTGGCATGTGGAGAGTAGAAGGGGGTAAGTATATGCTAACCATTGAGCAGTGAGTCCAGGAAGAGTATCACTGACTAGAGAGAGATAAAGTGAGGGATTAACTGTGATTATACTTTCAGAGTTTTTCCTTTAAAGTCCAACTTCATCAGACATGGTGAGTTATCCTGTGAGATTAGGCTACAGCAGGAGGTATAAGAGGCAGGTTAAGAGGTGATGGTGCTTTCTCTACCCCAGAGAAGATGCAGGGGATTCAAAGGGGAAATGTTTTTTTTCCCCTGGATAAGACCCAAGAGGCACTAAAAACGGGAAGGAGGTGGCATCGCAGGGGTTCAGCAGTGAACATGACCTGGGGCACATGTGTGATAGTAATGGCAATTAAAGATTCCCCTGTATTGGCTTGGTTTTCAAATTGATTGTGTTAAAACCCAGAGCTTGTTAATCCCACCTGTGGGATCGACTTGTTGATGTGAAAAGAAAGTCCTGAACTGGGAGGAGCTGGTGACGTAGATTTGGAGAGACAAGAGAGAGGCGGAGGATCTTTTTGGAAGCAGCACCTCGTAGAGAGAGAGAGAGACTAAGAGAATTGCTGGTGGCCGCTTTGAATTGTCCTGGACTTTTGAGACCTGCCCCCTGAGCTGCCAAGGACTGAGGAGACATGGCTGTTTTGCTGGTACTTTGTCTGTCTGTTTTGATGTTGTTTTGCCAGATTTGTCCACTGGTGAAAGACAGTCCTTTTGTTGAAGAAGTCCTGGAACCTGGCTGTTGGCTAAGAAGCCCTGAGACTGTCCTGCAGACAGAGAGTGAATACTGTCCACTTGTGAGGGACAGTGCTGTTGTTGCAGGGGTCTGGAGACTGTCCTGCAGACAGAGTGAATACTGTCCACTGGTGAAGGACAGTGCTGTTGTTGCAGGGGTCTGGGAGCCTTTCTGTTGGTTCAGAAGCCCTGAAGAAGGATTTTCTTGTTGTATGCTTACAGAAATCCTGGGAGAGGGCTTTGCTAATGTGTTCAGGGGTTCTAGGACTGTTCTACAGACAGAGGATAAATTCATGAAGGGATTGGCAATGTATCTTATGGCCTTGCTAAGCCTTGTCTCCCCAGGAACTAAGATTGCTGAGAACTTGCCTCTTGTCAAGATGAAGAAAAGACCTCCATTTGGGTATTAAGTGCTGTGTTTAAACTTGATGTAACTCTGGGGTAGATTCAATTGTGATCCAGGGGTGGGGAACTTTTGACCTTATTGTGCTCTGTGATTGACAAATGAAGGTACTTTACCTATGTTTGGAAACTAATCTCCATTTGAGAAGAGGGGTTTTGTGGTGGACCAAATGAAGGTATAGCCTAGGGGTGGAGAAGTATTTAGAACAGGGACTTTGTAATTGATTGAATGATTGGAAGGTCCTGGGGTGGGGTAGTACTTGGAGATTATTTAATCACATTTAGTAAATGCTGTATTTGGAATGATGTCATGTTTTGATCTTCTCTGTTCTTGGTTGGTCACTGAATAAAATGGAGAGCACCTATGCTGGTATTCTGAACCTTGGGAAGTTGCCTTTCTTTTGGCATTACATTACAACATGGAACATGTAAGTTGAGGAGTTTTGTACCAGGAAAGCAAACTGATATAGATGACTAAGTCCATTTCTGAGAGAAAGAGAGGGAGAAGGAGAGGGAGAGGCAGAGAGAGAGGGAGAGAAGGGAAGGAAGGAAGGAAGGAAGGAAGGAAGGAAGGAAGGAAGGAAGGAAGGAAGGAAGGAAGGAAGGAAGGAAGGAAGGAGGGAGGGAGGGAGGGAGGGGGGGAGGAGGGAGGGAGGGAGGAAGGGAGGGAAGGAATGTTCTTTTGTATTAATTTACCCACATTTGACAATGTATCTCTTTCTTTACCTTCTGTCAGAGAGACATCTCATAATAAAAAACAAAGAAAGGGGGAAAGCCAGCAAAACTAAATAATGTATTTTAAGTCAGTTTTTCACCTTAATAAAGAAGTGGAAAATATAACTTCTCGTAGCTCTTGTTTAAAGTCCAACTGGATCATAACTTCTTAGAATTCAGGTGGGATTGCTTTGTTCTTTTTTTTTTTTTAACTTTGCAGTTATATGTATGGTTTGACTGCTTACATTTACTTCAGTTCTCATTCATGTATATATTTTTCTCTTATTTTTTAAAATAACATTTTCTTTTTCCTCATTTACACATTAAAGCAATTTTAAATATTTTTCAAAAACTTTTTTTATTTCTGAATTCTATCTTTACTTCCCTGAGATGGTAAGCAATCTGATATAGGTTATGTATGTTCAGTCAGGTAAAATATTTCCATAGCGGTAATTTTGTATAAGAAGACGGACAAAAAACAGAATGAAAAATTAAAGAAAGTGAAAATAGTATGTTTCAGTCAGCACTCAGATAGTATCAGTTTTTTCTCTGGAGGCAGATAGCATGTTTGATCATAAATCTTTGAGATTGTCTTACATTGCTGAGAATAGTTGTCATTCACAGTTTTTCATTGTAGTGTACATATTTTTTCAATATTTCTTAGTAGTTATATTCATCATTTCTTATAGTATAATAATGTTGCATTACATTTATGTACTACAACTTGTTTAGCCATTCCTCAATCAGTGGGCATCTATGTTGTTTCTATTTCTTTGCTACAACAAAAATTACTCTTATAAATACTTTTAGTGAATATAAAACCTTTTAAAATTGATTTTATATTTTATATATGACCCAGTTATACCACTGTGATATCCATATGTATATATCTGACCCAGATATACTTCTGGGATATGCATGTATGCATATACATTTGTATAGATATAAAGATATATATCACAATGGTGTATATGGGTCAGATATAAAATATAAATATATATGTATATCTCAATGGTATATCTTGGTCACATGGCTTAGATATATTAGTAAATTCCTTAATATAATTTTAAATGATATGATTGGACCAACTTAGTATTCATGGCCTACAATAATTCTTCTCCAATATTAACTGTTTTCATATTTTATCATCATTTCCACTTTGCTGAATGGGAAGTGAAACCTCAGAATTTTTTTTGATTTGAATTTATTTTGTTGTTAGTGATTTGGAGCAATCTTTAATATAGTTACTAATATTTTGCAATTCTTTAGAAAACTGGTTGCTCACATCCTCTGACCAGATATTTATTGTAAAATACTTTCTAGTCACATATTTTTTCTTGACTGTCTCTGATAGATTGGTTATCAGATACCATCATGCATTTACTTCAAACATTTACCTCTAATCAACTTCTTGATTTCTAAGCCAAGTGTCAATTTTGTACACGCAAAGGTTTACATTTTCACATAATCAAAATTGCCTAAATAGTATTTGGCAATTACTTCTATCTTTTGTTTAGTTAAAAATCTCCACTCCAAATTTAAATTGTACCAAAAAAAATATCCATTAAAAATTCACCTCCTAACAATATTAGCTAAAAGTATGTTGTGTTACTCTCTGTCTCTGTCTCTGCTTCTTCTACTTTTGTATGGTCTTTAGTGTTCAGGTCACATTTTTATATTATTACATTATTTTATATTATATTATTATTATATATAATACAAATATAATATGTTATAATAGGTAATATAAATATATAGTATTATAATATATTATATTATACGTTACTTATAATGTCTGTATTATGTCAGAAAATATGTGGCACAGTGGATAGAATGCTGGGTCTAAAGTCAGGGAGATTTCTTCCTGAGTGCAAATCTGCCCCAGACACTTACTAGCTACGTGACTCTGGACAAGTCACTTTAAACTGCTTGCCTCACTTTCTTATCTCCCCTTTGCCTTCCTGTTCCTCCCCTCCATTTTAACAATTTTCTCTTGCCCCTTTTATATGAGATCATTTACCCTATTCTGTCTCTCCCTATCTCCTCTCATTATATTCCTCTCTAAACTCTTAATTTTATTTTTAAAATATTATCCCTTCCTATTCAATTGATCCTGTGCCCTCTGTCTATGTATACCTGTATATATATATATATATATATATATATATATATACTCATACGCACACTCACACATGTATTCATATGCATATATACCCTCCTATATAGACACATGTAAGTATATATACATTTATATACCCTTCAACTATCTTCATACTGAGAAAAGTTTCATAAGTTGCAATTATTGTTTTTCACGTAGGAATGTAAATAGTTTAACTTTGATAAGTTCCTTGTGATTTCCTTTCTTTTACCTGTTTACCTCCTCATGCTTCTCTCTTTTTTAAATTAAATTTTATGTTTATTTTTAGTTTACATCATTCATTGCCAAAAGATTTTGAGTTACAACTTTTCTCCTGGTCTTTCCCCTACCCACCACCCTAAAACAGCAATCCCACTGTATATACCCTCCTCCAATCTGCTCTCTCCTATATCCTCCCCTATTCCCCCTCTGACTTTCAAGTAGGGCAAGATGGATCTCTATACTCCAGTGCCTGTATATCTTATTTCCCAGTTACATGTAAATAATAATAATAAGAATATATATATATATTTTTTTTTAAACATTTGATCTTAAAACTTTGGATTTTATATTCTTTCCCTTTCTTCTTCATCACCCACCCTTACTGGGAAGATAAGCACGTGTAGCTATGCAAAACATTTCCATAGTGGATATATTGTAAAATATTGACTATGTCTCCCTCCATCCTATCCCACCCTGTGATAGTAATGGAATATAAAGATCCTCCTGTATTGGCTTGGTTTTCAAATTGATTGTGTTAAAACCCAGAGCTTGTTAATCCCACTTGTGGGATGGACTTGTTGATGTGAAAAGAGAGTCCTGAACTGGGAGGAACTGGTGACGTAGATTTGGAGACACAAGAGAGAGGCAGAAGAACTTTTTGGAAGCAGCACCCACGTGGGCAGAGAGAGAGACTGAGAAGGATTGCTGAGGGCCACTTTGAATTGCCCTGGACTTTTGAGACCTGCCCCCTGAGCTGCAAAGGACTGAGGAGACATGGCTGTTTTGCTGGTACTTTGTCTGTCTGTTTTGATGTTGTTTTGCCAGATTTGTCCACTGGTTAAAGACAGTCCTGTTGTTGAAGAAGTCCTGGAACCTGGCTTTTGGTTAAGAAGCCCTGAGACTGTCCTGCAGACAGAGAGTGAATACTGTCCACTGGTAAAGGACAGTGCTGTTGTTGCAGGAGTCTGGAAACCTTTCTGTTGGTTCAGAAGCCCTGAAGAAGGATTTTCTTGTTGTATGTTTACAGAAATCCTGGGAGAGGGTTTTGCTAATGTTTTCAGGGGTTCTAGGACTGTTCTGCAGACAGAGGATGAATTAATGAAGAGACTGGCAATGTATCTTGTGGCCTTGCTAAGCCTTGTCTCCCCAGGAACTAAGATTGCTGAGAACTTGCCTCTTGTCAAGATGAAGAAAAGACCTCCATTTGGGTATTAAGTGCTGTGCTTAAACTTGATGTAACTCTGGGGTAGATTCAATTGTGATCCAGGAGTGGGGAACTTTTGACCTTTTTGTGTTCTATGGTTGAACAAATGAATGTACTTTACTTATGTTTGGAAACTAATCTCCATTTGAGAAGAGGGGCTTTATGGTGGACTAAATGAAGGTATAGCCTAGGGGTGGAGTAGTATTTAGAACAGGGACTTTGTAATTGATTGAATGATTGGAAGGTCCTGGGGTGGGGTAGTACTTGGAGATTATTTAATCACACTTAGTAAATGCTGTATTTTGAATGATGTCATGTTTTGATCTTTTCTGTTCTTGGTTTGTCACTGAATAAAATGGAGAGCACCTATGCTGGTATTTTGAACCTTGGGAAGTTGCCTTTCCTTGGCATTACATACCCCCTACTTTTTCTATTCTCTACTTTGCCCCTGTCTCTTTTCAGAAGTGTGTGCTTCCAACTGCCCTATCCCTCCAACCTGCCCTCCCTCCATTATCCCCTGTCTCATTCTCCCCGCCCCACTCTCCTATAGGATGAGATGTCCTATTTAGTGTATATGTCATTCCCTCTCTAAGCCAAATTCAATGAGAGTAAGGTTAACCCATTTCTTTTTTCCTTCCAGTTCTTCCCCTCTATTGTAACAGTTTTCCCTTGATTCTTCTGTATGGGATAATTTAGCCCATTCTGTCTCTCCCCATCTCCTCTTATTATATTCCACTCTCACCTCTCAATTTCACCTTTTATGTATCATCCATTCTATTCAAATAATCCTGTGTTCTCTCTCTATGTATACCTGTATATATATATGCATACATTCATATATGTATTCATATGCACGTATATAGACATATGTATGTATGCGTATATATATATATATACATATATATATATATATATTTCTATTCCTTTCAACTATACTCATACTGAGAAAAGTTTCATAAGTTACAATTGTCATTTTTCCATGTAGGAATGCAAACAGTTCAACTTTGATAAGTTCCTTATGATTTTTTTTCCCTGTTTACCTTCTCATGCTTCTCTTGCTTCTTGTTATCTGAATGTCAAATTTTCTATTCAACTCTGGTTTTTTCATCAAGAATGCTTGAAAGTCCTCTATTTACTTGAATGACCATATTTTCTCCTGAAACATGATGCTCAGTTTTGCTGGGTAGGTGATTCTTGGTTTTAATCCCAGCTCATTTGACCTCCAGAATATCATATTCCAAGCCGTTTCATCCCTCAATGTAGAAGCTGCCAGATCCTGTGTTATCCTGATTGTATTTCCACAATATTCAAATTGTTTATTCTTGGCTGCTTATAATATTTTCTCTTTGATCTGAGAAGTCTGAACCTGGCTATAATATTCCTAGGATTTTTCTTTTGGGGATCTTTTCCAATAGGTTATTGGTGGATTATTTCAAGCTCTATTTTGCCCTCTGGTTCTAAAACATCAGGGCAATTTTCCTTGAGAATTTCTTGAGAGGTAATTTCTAGATTCTCTTATGATCATGGCTTTCAGGTAGTACAGTAATTTTAAAATTATCTCTCCTGGTTTTATTTTTCAGGTCAGTGGTTTTTCCAATGAGATATTTCACATGACATTCTATTTTTTTTTCATTTGTTTGTATATATTTAATAGTATCTTGATTTCTCATAAAGTCTCAGCTTCCATTTGCTCCAATCCAATTCTGAAGGAATGATTCACTTCAGTGAACTTTTGAGATTCTTTTTCCATCTGGCAGATTCAGCTTTTTAAGACATTATTCTCCTCCTTGGCTTTTTGAGCCTCTTTTACCATTTGAGTTAGTCTATTTTTTAAGGTGTTATTTTCTTCAGTCAGGTTGTTGACTTTCTTTTCATGATTTTCTTGCATCATTCTCATTTCTCTTGCCAATTTTTCCTCTACTTCTTTTATTTGATATTTACAATCCTTCTTAAGTTCCTCTATGGCCTGTAGCCAATTCATATTTTTCTTGGAAGCTTTTGGTGCAGGAGTTGTGACTTCATTATATTCCTCCCATTCCATGCTTTGATCTTTTTTGTCCCCAAAAAAGGAATCTGAGATTTGATTGCTGTGCTTGCTTTGCTTCCTCATGTTGCCACTCAATTACTTGACCTTTGATCTCTTTGCCACAGTAGAGCTCTGCTTTCAGAGAGGAGAGTTCAGTCCCAAATTGCTTGGGTTTTCACAGCTTCCAGAACTATTAGAAGGGCACCATCTCTCTAACCCCACCCCTCCCCACCAAGCTCTGGCTCACTGGCCACACATACCAGTACCTTCACCCAAGGCAGCAATCCTGATCCCAGCAGGTTGAAGCAAGAGAGATTACCCTCTGAATGGTTGCTTTGTCCCCCTACAATCTGCAGGCCAGGAGCTCTGAAGCAGCCACATGGAGGCTGCTGCACAGCCTCTGAACCTCTGTCACTTCTTGCTTCAGGGGCATGGGCTGGAGCACACTCTGTCCCCGTCAGTTCCAACAGAGTTCCACACTGACCTTTTACTTTGTCTTTGGCATTTATGAGTTGATAATTCTGGAAACCACCACAGCTGCTGGTGATCCACTCTCCAGAAGTCTGTTCCAGCCCCCGCTGGTTTGGGTTGCCCTTGGGCCAGAACCACATGGCTCAAGCAGGACTGTGCTCAGCTCCCAGTGTGCTGCAATAAACCCTTCCTGTTGGACTGCCAGTCTGCTTTCAATGGAAGATTTGTTTCTCTGTTTCTTTGTGAGTTCTGTAGCTCTATGGGAGGAGCTCATGGAATTTCCTGTTTCTTCTCTGTTATCTTGAATCTGCCCCCAGTCCATCTTAACATAATTCTCTTATATCATTGAATCATGGAAATACCAAATAAAAATAACTCATATTTACATATTGTGTTAAGCTTTACAAAATAATCTTCTCAACTACATTGTAAATTATTCACTGTTAGTATTGTTATCTTGATTTTACAGATGGTGAAATTAAAAATCAGAGTTTTAATAACTTGCCCATATTCACAGAGAGTAAATGTAAGAGCCAATATTTGAACCCAGGGTTTTTTTTAAACCAAGTCCAGCATTCTTTTTCCTACCTAACATTGGTTGCCTACATTTTGACTCTACCACCTCAGTACCCTATTTAATATGTAAGTGGAATAGTCCTTAAGGAGGTAAGGTTATATAGCATGAGTTTGTGGGAACACTGGTGATTGTTTCCATTATTTTGGAATTTTTCCTTATTGTGAAATCTTGGGAATAGGTTCCTGAAGTCATTTAAATTTGGGTAGCCTAAAGCATGGATTATTTTATGCATGTAAATGTTCCAATAAAATCATATAAGGGAGGTCAATTGGCTTTTCCAAGGTCATGAGTTTGTTAAAGTTGACATCCTATTTCTCTAGAAACCTGCAATATGTTATGAAACAATAAGTGGTAATGAACTATTAAATGTACTGATTAATCCCTGGCATATCACTCCTTCTAAGGGTAAGCAGATAACTTTTGTCTCTAAAAGGTCCCTTAGGTCATATATATTGATGAAAATTTGGGGGATTCCAGCAGGGTGATAGTGGAGATACTTTGACCTGCTAGTATTTCCAAAATAACACTTGATAAGCAGTTGTCTATTCCACTTATTTCTCTGCCTAAACCAAGATAAGAATTTGGGAATGAAGATTTTCAGTGGCCTCATGTTCCATCACACCATGCCCTTGTCTGGCCTAGGGCTTGACTTCTAGTCTAGATTCTAAATTAATCACTCCCCTTGCCTGACATCTCTGTGTTTTTTAAACTGTTTCTACTCCTGCAGTAAGAAACCATTTAATTATTCCCCAAGTGCATAACATGGTTCTTTATGCCCGGAAAGACTGAGAGCAATTTCCAGAAGGTCCAAACAAACTTCCAAGGCTTTGGCTGGTAACAATGATGATGGTGGTAGGGGGTATGTCAACTCTGAAAATTTTCAAGCATAACTAATTGCAAAAACTAGTGACTTGATATAAAACACTACAAATATATTTCTTTAGGCTTCTAAGGCCTATGAAATCTGAACACATCATGTTTTGAATACAAGAATATAATTTTCAGCATGGAGGCTCTTCAGATCTGAAGAATTGTTCAGCCAAAGTGGGGGAAAAGTCTATACTATGAAATTTATCTTGGTATATTTTGGTTCCCCCCTCAATAAAACCATTTCAAACCTGAAATCCATCTAATATTTAGAAAAAAAATTCAGTCTCTAGACATTGACAATTTTACATACAGAACAAAGTTGAAATATTCCATTGTATTAAAGGGATATTTGTAGCTCCATAACAATTTCAAATGATACTCTCCAGGGTGAGCATTTGCATGAACCTGAAAGTAAGTTAAAAAACTCAGCGCTATTCAAATAGAATGAGAGTTTTGCACACATGTTGATGGAAAGAGAGATTTCTAAAAGTTATTTTTATTAACTTTGTGACCTTGGGTGAATAGCAGTTCATTTTGCATGTTTTCCTAGTTATAAATGACTTTACTATTTGATAATGCATTTCCTGGTGTGATATGTACTGCTTGATGCCACATGATTAATTAAGTAGAATTGATCCTTGGAGATAATACTATTGATATAAATCTACAGTAAAATGATGGACATCTGTGGATGACATTTTAAATTGGTTGCTTACTATCTCAATATAAAATTTTGCTGAAAAGTAGAGAAAATAGAATAAAATGGTTGAATCTGAATTCTGGGCTCTATTGATATTATGAAAATCCGTGTTCAGCTCACCTAGCAATAAAATTTAATAGAAATTTTAGAATCAATAAAAAGGGTTGTAGGTAATGGGTTAGGTATGTCTTAAAAGAAGATGAATGTGCTTCCACCTAGGAGATTGGATGCAGTCAATATTCAAGAAAAACAAATATAGAGTTTGGGAACTAAGAAAAGGGGAAAAAAAGTTGAATTCCTGTTGCTCCTGTGGACTTTCTTAACTGGTTACCCTGAACTCTAGTCTTTCTCCTTCATTGGAAAGAATACAAAGTTTTTCTCCAGTTAATCATATTGCTTCTTTCTGTGTCTTTTCAACACTTTTGGCACTACATATTCAAATATCTCTCTGAATGTACAGTGTTCTCATGCTATTTCTGGACCTCTGCTATCACAGAGGGAAGTAATCTATTAACAACTTCATACTAAATCAATTTAGCAAAAATTTAGTATATAACAAAATGATCAAAGAAGGTACAAGATTGTTCCTCAGACTGGATCGGATATTGGCAATGAATGAAGAATAGAAAGTAGAGGTACTTAATTGATTTTTCTTTTGTTTACTCTTGGGCCTAAGAAGGAAAAAATAAAAACATCTAAGGGAAATTTGATACTCATGATATGTATGGAGAATATATAATGTCAAGTTAACCTGATTTTGTCAATAAAAATATTGCATTGGCATGTCTGCATAATGTTTATATAGCTTGCCTAGATTTCCTGACTCTACCATCTAAGAGAGCGACTGAGGAATTCTCTTATTATTTACCATGCAGCTGCTTTCCTGGATACCATCAATTTCCATAAACTTATGTTTTTGCAAGATGGCATCAACTCTGAAACTCATTTCTCCTTAGCAACTCCTGTCACTGGTGCCCCTCCCTTCTCTGCTTGAAGAGAGTGATGGATAGACATCTGAGAGTACCTCCCTGATCTTCTACCATTTAAAGAAAGCACCAGAAGAAGTCTCCTGATAAATACTCATTCAGATACTTTATTATAGTTCATCATTTCCAGAAATTAATCATTGTACAAGAGGAAATCAATCTTGAAACTTTCACCTCCACAGATATTTATCACCATCACTCCATCCCTCACATTTTTCAACATTTTTTTAATGTGTTGGCTCCCTACTTAGATCGTGAGCTTCTTGAGGGTAAGGACTGTCTTATGCCTTTTTTTTTTTTGTAACCGTAGTGCTTAATATAGTGTCTGGCACATAGTAGTACCAGTCTATTCATTAAATTAGAGGTAAAATGCCATGGGAAAGTGAATCTTCAATTGGAGGGTTAGTACAGGTCAGAAATATGAAATAATGTATGGATACTCACAAATGATAGCTTGAGGAACAAGATGGCAGAGTCATAAAAATGGTCATAAGACACACATTGGCTATAGCAAAAGGTTCAGAGTAGGAATGAAAATGAGCCAACTTAATAATATTATCTTCTATCCCTGAGACAGAATCAAACCCCTGGGGCAAGGGCAATTTAAAGGAATTTGTGGGAGTTATATTGAACCTAGTGACCATTAATTTGGGTCCTATATCACATGACTAGAAATACTGATATTCTGAATAAACCCTGGAATAAAACACGCCTGATCTTTTGGTTTATGCTCCCTTGACTACCACTAGAAAACTCAGTCTTTTTCTCCCCTCTTCTTCTCTTGGGAAGTAAGTTTTCCCAATTCATTATTGTCATAATCATCAGCATATGGCAGACCTGCCCTTGGCGGGATAACAAAGTGTAGAATAAGAGGAAACAATGAGAAACAGATTTAGGTTTGTGAAAAGGACAAACATGCATATCACATCATAATAACCACAACAAAATTAAACTAACAAATAAACAAGTATCAAGAATAATAAGAAATGGAAAAAAAAATTGGCCCTGACTATTGAAAATGAAAATATTACTAGAATTTTGCCAATAGATAAAAATTCCTGCTGATGTTTAAACTGCTACAATAGCATCTGTAAATTAAATTTGAAAGTCAAAGTCCATCAATAACTAATTAAAAGTACAAAATAAATTTGGTGAAACTCTTCCATTAATATTTTATGGTTAATTTAGCAATTATAAGTAAGAATGCATTTATAGTCATTTGAAAGGAGATAACCTTTAAACTTGTTTTCTCAACGTGTGTTATCATACACTGAAATTTTCATTAGAAGAGTTTTGGATTACTGACAAGATTTTTTAAAAATTACCTTCAAATAACTGTAATTTAGTGTTTATTGTTTTTCTGTCTCTTTGATATTTGGGAATGAAATGGGTCATTTGTGGTGATCTAATTGTACTTTATCACCTCTTTTTGAGTAAAGAACATGATTTTATAAGGTATGTAAAAAGCAGACTTTAATTCAGATGTAGAATAATTCTTCCTTTTTAAAAGATTCCTCTCCACATACACTTGATAGGATGATAAAATTGGGACAGAGAGGATTTTAAAACCCATTTTTTTTTCATTTTACAGTGACTCAGAGAATTTAGCTGAATTGTCCAAAGTCACAGTCAGTTTAGTGTCAAAAGGGGGATTTGAACTCAAATATTTCTGATTGCATGTCCAGCACTTTTTTCCAATATGAAATACTATATCACTACTTAGAAATATCTTTTATTTGTCAACTTTAAAACAAACAGAAAGGTTTTTTTCATTCAAAATCATTTTTAATAGTAACAATTGTGTTGCTTTTCAATTTAATAGATTATTTATTCAATGATTTTCTATTTATTTTTTTTTTAAACAATTGGGGTTAAGTAACTTGCTCAAGGTTACACGGCCAGTTATTATTTCTGGGTGTGGTGCTGAGTATCTGAGCCCGGATTTGATCCAGGTCATCCCGACACTGGAGCCGATGCTCTTACTCGCTGAGCCACCTGGCCGCCCCTAAGCAATTGGGGTTAAGTAACTTGCTCAAGGTTACACGGCCAGGTGTTTCTGGGTGGGTGCTAAGTGTCTGAGCCCGGGATTCGATCTCCAGGTGTTCTCAACACTGGAGCCGCTGCTCTTACTCGCTGTGCTACCTGGCCGCCCCGATTTTCTATTTATATATATACTCTTTTTCATCACTGAATGAACTGAAGTTCCAAAGTAAGGTATTGTTCTTTTTTAAAAATGTGCTCAGGTGGCTAGGTGGTGCAGTGAATAGAGCACCAGTCCTGGAGTCAGGAGGACCTGAGTTCAAATCTGGCCTCAGACACTTAACACAAAAACTAGCCGTGTGACTTTGGGAAAGTCACTTAACCCCAATTGCCCTCCAAAAAGAAAAAAAATGTGCTAATCAGGGGGCAGAGTCAAGATGGCAGAGTAGAAACAGGACTTCTTCAAGTCTCCTGCTCCCACCTTCTCCAATTCATGTAAAAATGACTCTAAACAAACTTTGCAGCTATAGAACACAAAATAACACAGAGAAGGCAACCTCCCACTGAAGATAGTCTAGCAGTCCATCAGGAAGGGCCTAGCACAGCACTCTAGGAGCCAAGCCCAGCCCTGTGCAAGTTCAAGGTTTTAGCCCCAGGGTGGCCACAACCCACCACAGCTGGAGGTACTTCAGATCAACAGCAACTGTGGTGGTTTCCAGAATTATGAACCCATAGATTCTAAGGACAAAATGAGAGGTCAGTGCAGTGTGGACTTTGGGAACTGGGAGTTTGAGAATGTCGTCTGGCCTTTGTCCACAGGGCGAGAAGCGGCTGAGGTGTGGTAGCTGTCCAGCCACTGCCACGTAGCTGCTTCAGAGCTCCAAGCCTGCAGATTTTAGGGGAACCAAACATCCAGTTTGAGGGGTAATTGCACTTGCTTTAACCTGGTTGGATCTGGATCACTGTGTGGGGTGGAGGTCATGGGGTATGTCACCAGCTTGCCAGAGCACGTGGAGGCTTCAGAGAGGGCACCTAACTAATAGCTCTGGCAGTTGATAAAACCCCAGTGATTGGGACAAAGCTCCCCCCTCTGGGAGCAGAGTTCTACTCTGGCAAAAAGCACAAAAGTCAAGTAATTGAGTGGTGACATGAGTAAGCAAAGGAAGCAAAGCAAGCACAGCAGTCCAACTTTGGATTCCTTTTTTGGGGTCAAAAAGAATCAGGACATGGAAAAGAAGAAAGATGATCAAGTCAGAATTCCTGCACCAAAAGCTTCCAAGAAAAATATGAATTGGCTACAGGCCATAGAGGAGTTTAAGAAGGATTTTGAAACCAAATAAAAGAAGTGGAGGAAATATTGGAAAGAGAAATGAGAATGATACAAGAAAATCATGAAAAGAGAGTCAACAACCTGACTGAAGAAAACAACATCTTAAAAAATAGACTAACTCAAATGGCAAAAGAGTCTCAAATAGCCAATGAGGAAAAGAATGCCTTAAAAAGTTGAATTTGCCAGATGGAAAAAGAATCTCAAAAGCTCACTGAAGAGAATCATTCCTTCAGAATTGAATTGGAACAAATGGAAAATAGTGACTTTATGAGAAATCAAGATACTATTAAATAGATCCAAACAAATAAAAAAATAGAAGGCAATGTGAAATGTCTCACTGGAAAAAACACTGACCTGGAAAATAGATCCAGGAGAGATAATTTAAAATGTACTGGACTACCTGAAAACAATGATCAAAAAAAGAACCTAGAAATCATCCTTCAAGGAATTCTCAAGGAAAATTGTGCTGATATTTTAGAACCAGAAGGCAAAATAGAGCTTGAAAGAATCCACCAATCACCTCTTGGAAAAGATCCCAAAAAGAAAACTCCTAGGAATATTGTAGCCAGGTTCTGGAGTTCCCATATCAAGAAGAAAATATTACAAGCAGCCAGAAAAAAAAACAATTTGAATACTGTGAAATAAAATCAGGATAACACAGGATCTGGCAACTTCTACACTGAGGGATTAAAGGGCTTGGAATATGATATTCTGGAGGTCAAAGGAGCTGGGTTTAAAACCAAGAATCACCTACCCAGCAAAACTGACTATCATGTTTCAGGGGGAAATATGGTCGTTCAATGGGATAGAGGACTTCCAAGCATTATTGATGAAAAAACCAGAGTTGAATAGAAAATTTGACATTCAGATACAAGAAGCATGAGAACATAAACAGGGAAAAGAAATCATAAGGAACTTATCAAAGTTGAACTACTTACATTTCTACATGGAAAAATGATAATTGTAACTTATGAAATTTTTCTCAGTATGAGAATGGTTGAAGGGAATAAAAAAAATATATATATATGTATGTATATATGTCTATACAGGAGGGTATATGGGAATCTGAATACATATGTGAGTGTGGGCATAATATATGTGTACAAGTATACACAGACAAAGAGCACAGGACCAGTTGAATAGAAAGGATGATACTTAAAAGGTGAAATTGAGAGGTGAGAAAGGAATATAATGAGAGGAGATGGGGAGAGATAGAAAGTGGTAAATTAACTCATATAGAAGAGGCAAAGGAAAACTTTTACAATGGAGGGGAAAAACAGGAAGTTAAAGGGAATGAGTCAACCTTATTCTTATTGGATTTGACTTAGGAAAGGAATAACTACACTACATACATACTAAATAAGGTATCTCACCCTACAAAAGAGAAGTGGGGAAGTGCATGAGAGGGGGGATGATGGAAGGTACGGCAGTCTGGGGGGGGGGAGGGAAGTTGGAAGCACCCACTTTTTTTTTAAAGCAATTGGGGTTAAGTAACTTGCTCAAGGTTACAAGGCCAGGTGTTTCTGAGTGGGTGCTAAGTGTCTAAGCCCGGGATTCGATCCCCAGGTCATCCCGACACTGGAGCCAGTGCTCTTACTCACTGTGCTACCTGGCTGCCCCTGAAGCACCCACTTTTGAAAAGGGACAGGATCAAAGTAGAGAATAGAATTAGTGGGAGGTAGGATAGTATGGAGGTAAATATAGTCAGTCTTTCACAATATATCCACTATGGAAATGTTTTGCATAGCTACACATGTACAACCTATATTGAATTGCTTATCTTCTCAGTAAGGATGGGTGATGAGGAAGGAAGGGAAAGAATCTGGAATTCAGAGGTTTAAAATCAATTTTTTAAAAAATATCTTATTATTATTATTATTATTTTAAATGTAACTGGGGAATAAGATATACAGTCACTGGGGCATAGAGATCCACTGTGCCCTACTGGAAAGTTGGAAGGGGGAAGGGGGAAGATATGAGAGAGAGCAGATTGGGGGAGGGGATATTCAGTGGGATCACTGTTTTAGGGTTGTGGCCAGTGGAAAAATAGGGAGAAAATTTGCAACTCAAGATCTTGTGGAAATGAATGATGTAAATGAAAAAATTATTAAAAATAAGATAAAAGATAAAAATAATGAAAAAAGAACGTGCTAATAAGTGTCTATAAAAAGTGACATTCATGGGTAAAGTTAGTAAACTTAGTTTACTGAAAAAATTAAAGCCAAATATAATAATTTCATGTCAAATCCTGTTCCAGACAGCAGTGAATTAAGATAAAAGAGTAAACAAATGCTAAAATGTATAAACAGACCTCCAAAAAATATAGTATTCTTTTCCTGTATTTTAAAAGAAGCATTCCCATTTCCCTGAGAAATGGCAATGGCTTCTGATTTATTTGTGCAAGTCATGGATGTCAAGGCAAGGTCTTGGAACTCTGAAGTGAGACAAATCATGACTTGTGTAGTATAAATATAGTGAGATGTTTAACATGTAGAGCCAGTGAGCAAAAAGATCTTCTGATTGTCAGAATTCTCTGATATCCCTTTCCCACTAAATAAATCTTTGAGTAGTTAAGAAGACACTTATTGGGGTGCCTAGGTGGAGCAGTGAATAGAGCACTGGCCCTGGAGTCAGGAGGACCTGAGTTCAAATCTGGCCTCAGGCACTTAACACATACTAGTAGTGTGACCTTGGACAAGTCACTTAGCCCCAATTGCCCTCCAAAAAGCAAAAAAAAAAAAAAAGAAGATACTCATTGACTGCAGTGATTTTTTTTTTGTTCTCACCTGAGATGAACAATTCTAGTCATTAATCCAATGGTAATTACGATTTGGGGGGGGGGTTATTTTATAGCAGTATAAATGTTCAAATGACATCCAAAATGATGACAGTATCATCAGGCATCAGTTTTTAAGTTGTAGATATTTTTGTTCACCTTCCAGTTCAGTGAACTGAAAGATGCACACCATCCAATAACCCATACTCTGATACTTTTGAAATCAAACAAGGAATCAATTAAACATGAGTTGATCCTGGCTCTTAATTTGCTCCGTTCAATTCCTTGGCAGTAAGTACATCTCATGTGGCTTTAATTCGACAATAGATAGAGAGCTATCTTATGCATGTATCTTGTGTCTTATGTAGGTAGGTTTTTGTGTATGCATGTGGGAGCAGCAATGGAAAAAAGAACCACTGCAGGGTTTAAAATTAGAGAGTTTGAGTTTGAGTCCCAGCTATGTTACTTATTAGTTGTGTGACCTTACTGGACAAATTGCTTGATATCTTTGATCTCCAGCTTCCTCAACTCCATGAGCTTCCTTCCTGATTTAGGAGTGATTATATACATATATGTATGTACATATACATACATGCATATATACACACAATACATACATGTACATATACATGTGTGTATATACACTCTGTTTCCAATGTGACTTAAAATTTTGATGGAATAGTTTCTCTGAGGGTTAGGGAGAAAGTTAGAGATTTTCTGTTGTTGAGTTGTTTTGATTGTGTCTGACTCGTGGCCCCATTTTGGGTTTTCTTGCAAAGATATTGGACTGATTTGCCATTTTCTTTTCCAGATCATTTTATCCATGAGGAATTGAGGAAAACAAGGTTGTGATTTACCCAGGGTCACACAGCTAGTCAGTGTCTGAGACCAGATCTGAACTCAGAAAGATAACTTTTCCTGAATCCAGGCCCAGCACTCTGTCCATTGTGTCACCTACCTGCCCAAGTAAGAAATTAGAATAATGAATGAAGGCTGTGCCTATGGGATACTCTCACAATTCATGTAAAAATGAAAATCAATATTTTAATGAATAATTAGGAATTTTCACAGACTAATTCTCTTAATGACTTAATAGATTACTCCAACTTCAAGTAGATCAATCTTTTGAATAAACTCAAGAATTATTTTGTAATTAAGAAAGGAGATGGGATTGAATCTGTTACTACACAATTATTTTTCAAAATCAAATCAAGTTGCATGGATTGTTGTATCAGCAATGCGTTATTAAGATACCAAAAGACTGAGTCCCAAAACCAGAAAGTGAAAGCCATCAGAGTAGTTATGACATTGGCACAGGTAAATAAAGTAGAAAGCACCCACATTTTCAAGGCTTTAAAACAGAACAGGCTACCTCAGGCAAAGGTCCTCCTCTCCCCACTCACAGCAACCACCCCAGCCTCCGGGAAGCGTGCTCCCAGCAGCTCCGGCCCCTGGCAGTCCTCAGCAGGAGTCCTTAGCAGAAATTCTGGCTAACTCCAAAAGGGCTTTGCGCTGCTGCTGCCTCTGCTGCTGCTGCTGCCATCGCCACCACCGCCAGCCACTGCAGGAACGCTAGTTTGGCTTCCGCTTCCTCTTGCTCCGCCCCTTCCTGCTACGTCAGCAAGTCCAATGGGGACATGGAAGATCTTTAAATCCCATAACCTTTACAATTGTTTGGGTCCTTTGTGAAACTATGTTGAGGTTTTCAGGAAGTGCTTTTTGAAAATCCTCTATTAAAATTCCCCTCTCATTCTCGACTAGAATGTAGGGAATTTCCTGAGTTCTCAAAAATTGTGTTAAGACACTGTGAAATCTGTCAGGTATTATGGAACTGAAAAGACTGTGAATATGGACCCAGTAATAAATTGCACACTTGTTATCTGAGAGAGTCTCATAATTCATTGACCCAGAGATACTACCATTTTTGGCCACCCTAACTTTCCAAGACCATTTTAAATGGGTTTCAGTTAGAACTAGTGTAAGAAAAGAGGGAATGGGTATTGGGGAAAGGTAAAAGTAGTCCTCAATTTGCCAACTTGTGTGTGTGTGTGTGTGTGCGTGTGTGTGTAAAAACAGTATAATTCTATTTTTTCTTTTGTCTTTTTGGAGGAGGGAATGTAGACCATATAAGTTTAAGTGACTTGCCCAAGGTCACATAGCTAGTAAGTGTCAAATGTCTGAGGCAGCATTTGAACTCAGGTCCTCCTGACTACAGGGCCAGTGCTCTATTCACTGTGCCACCGAGAAGCATCTAGTTTAATTCTTATAGTAAAAATTCTTATTTTTTTCCTTTAGTCTTTGTTTAAGCAGAGACAAAAAATCCTGAGGTATATCCCTTAATATATTTAATTTATGGTTTCTTTAGAGCAGATGAAGATTCATGTTTAATTTTCATACCCAAAGGGAAACTACCTCATGTTTCATTTTATTCAGTTCAAATTGAATCAAAATGTACAATACAATGACAGCTCACTTACCTGGTATCTTCTGGGAATCAGCTGTTACACATCAGCATACAGTATCTGAAACTTACTCTTATAAGCCAACAACATTTTCTTATTTAGTTTAATATTGGAGAGATTTTTTCTAAAACAACATTTTACATCTTTTATTTAAATAATAACACCCCCACAACTACCTTCTTAAACAGAGGATACTATCATTAATTCAATATTTTATAACAAATCCCAAGTATTGGATGGGCATCAACTTTTGCACTGGGTTATAAAACAAATTTGGTCCCATTCCACATTGTTTTCTGACTTTTTACCTACATTTTGCAACTATTTTTCTGCCTTTTCTCATTTTCAGTCTATTAGTTATCACTCTTTTCACAGACAGATCAGTATTCTGCCTGACTCCTGAAAAAAATACATCTTTTCCTTTTACAATTTATTAATTCAATTTGACTGTAGACTTGGGAACTAGAAAACCACTCATGTTAAAAATGTATGTAAAGCAAGAATAAATAAGTATTCAAGACCAAAAAGATTTTCCATGGCTCATAAGAGGTCTTTATTACTTCCTTTTGGTTTCTTAGCTAGGTTCAGCCTTTACATAGCATTTTGTTTTGAACCTCTAAAAATTTCCTATACTGTAATATTATGTATTACAGTGATCTATGAAATATCATGTTATTAAATATAGGCACTGTAAGTAAGAGGAACATATTTTATGTAAATTATCTATCTCTATCAAGTCTAAAACGGAACTCTGAACATTGGCAACAGAATTTTATTGTATGTAAGTGAGATTGCTATTAGTTCATGAAATCGTGAAAAGTGAGGTATTACTGTATTGCAAAATACTTAAAAGGGACATCTAATTGTTACATTGACTAGCCTGCAGGACCTGGAGGCAGGTAGATTTGAGTTCAAATGCTGCCTCAGACAATTAGTTCTGTGACCTTAGCAAATCACTTAACCTCTTCGGCCCCAGTTTCTCAATTTATAAAATTGTAATAATAGTACCTACCTCCTAGGCAAGGATTAAATAATACTTGTAAAGTTATTTGTAAACTTTTAAGTACCATATAAATGACAGCTATTATCATAACATTAAGCCTTATTACCTATGGATTTTGCAACATGCCTTCATCATTATGAGTTTGATGTCTGAGTTGCAATACTTTCTCTATAATGCAATAATTTAAAAATATTTTTAAATAGTTTGTATCTGTAATTTTAGCATTGTCTGCAAAGTCAAAGCTATATACTTAATTGCTTCATGGAATGGGGCTACAAACCAATTCACTCATAGTTTATGCTCTCCATAGAATTACTACTCCATATTTGTGGTATTTTATGAATCTACACTCCCAAAAATATAGTTCATAAGCTTCCACCAACATATTTACTTTTTGATAGTTGGCTAGAGAACTCAAAGAGCTCTTTTAAAATGCACTCCCTGGGAGAATATGGAACTCAAAATTTTTAAAAATATAAATGTTAAAAATTTTTGTTTACATGTAATTGAGAAAAATAAAATAAAAAATAAATTTATAAAGGCACTCACTGAATGGTTAAAAGGGTGGTAATGAGAGATCTTCATTATAAACATGGGTAACACATTTGCATATGTATATATAGAAATAACAGGGAAAGTAGAAACCCAGAGAAGTCACACGTAGAAAGACATCTCACATTAAAATTAAAATAAATGATTAATCTCTACACAATCTTTTACCAGTTTATATTTAAAACTATCCACAGGAATAAAACTACCCAATTAGTAATTAATAAAACTATGAAACTAAAGAATTAATCATATCTAATCATAAATAGGGGAGTAAACCCCCATCATATGTGTGTGAGAGGGGAAAGGAATTGGGCATTGAGTGAATTATCTTTCATCTTACTCTATAACTTTAAAAAAACCTGTCTATTTTTTATTTAAAAGTAAATAATGGAAAATCCATTTTCTTATAGAAAACCAATTTAAATATATTAAAATGAACAGTAATTAGCTAACCCATTAATTTAGGAATAATGCAGTCATTTCTCATAATACATATTTAAATTCATTGCTTTGTGGAACAAATTTAAATGGCTTAAGCAAAAGATTTTCTGTTTCAATAGGGAGTTTATATCACAATCTCTTTGAAACAATCCTCAGTAGTGACACTGGGATATATTTATGCAACAACTATCTGAATAAGAAGTAGAATAAAAAGTCATTCAAACATTTGGATATTAAGTTTGCCATGCAGATACTTGAATGACTTTTTTTTTCTTCATCTAATCCAGATTTTTTTTGTTCAATGACAAAATATTCAGGTATTTGGAAACATCTAAATATGTGACAATTTAATGACCAGTGAGTGACTCTGCTGATTGACTGAATTTTTCACTTGGCATGTAAGTGTAAAGCCAAGCAAGAGCAGCTTTCCAGAGGACTGCTGCTATGAACAGCTTTTCAAACTTCTGATTACACAGCATAGTGAACTCTCTATTTCTTCATTAACAAATCAGAGCAAAACATTAACAGAAAATCAAAGAACAGCATTCACCATGTCACAACTCAGCAACTTAACACAAAAATCGCCACATATTCACCAGAGTGGTCACATAGTTTTAAACAAAGTACATTCATTGAGTAAGTCCTTCATTTAGGCAAACCTCCTTACTTGACACAAAGTACAAAGGTCAAAGTCCTCCACCCATGTGGTGCAATTAAGTTACAATAACATCAGTTACTACTCAATATCCTCTTAAGGGGTGGTGGAAAGTACAAAGGCCACCCACCCCTAGGTCATAAGTAAGTTATAATCTCATCTGTCAGCATTAAATACCCAAGGAGAGGTCTTTTCATCTTGACTTGAGGCAGGCTCTCAGCTTCCATGGTTCCTCTTCCATGGTTCCAGCTCCTGCCCAAATCTAACCAACTGCCACCTGAGTACAAAGGCAGACAGCTCCTAGTTCCTCATCCAGCTCTACATACAGTTTCTTTTTATATATTGAAGCTTACAGTGTCTAGTACACCTCAAGTCCTTCACAGTTTCTGTTCCTGGGAAGACAAGGTGACACCACAGTTATGCATCCTCTGGCAGTTCCGGCTGGCCCTCAGAAGTCCTCAGCAGCTCAGCTGGTTATCAGAAGAATCTCCACACCATAAACTCTGTTCTCAAAATCAAAATCACTTTCTCTAGCATGGGCCTCTCCTCCTCAGCCTCCATGTGGCTTACTCCAAGAAGTTCTGATTCTCCAGCTTGTGCTTTTCTTTATGTAAGGTATTAGTTCCTCCCTGTTTCACCCCTTCCTTTTACATCAGCAATGGGGGTTCATACCTTCTCTTTCTTAACAAAGGCTTGTTATAATTAACTTGAAACTAAATGCTAAGTACCTGTTTACTTACCATTAAAAGGGGATCTTAAAATTCCATTAATATTACAGTAAGTGAATCAAAATATTTTGATTTTGCACATATATTTTGTTCATTACAGCTTAAGTCGTCCTTTCATTTCTATTATTCTATGAATCCACAAGAAATTACTCTTCCCCTCTGATCCTTACTTAAGACACAATTGGTTACCTTTCATAAAGTAAATTAGAGTACCCCTAATCTTATAATTTTGCTTGTTGGGGGGATTCCCCTCTTTTTAAAAAATAATCTATTTACATTTAATTAATTGCTTCTTTTTTCATTGTAGTTTTATAGCCTTCATGGTCATTACAAGACTTGCTATGTTACTTGGAGTACCTCAAGAATGATGACTGATATTTGTAACCTCACAGTCTGTGTCCAACCCTACTTATGAATGACAGAGGCATTTATGTATTTTGAGCCAAACATATTATTTTGTTTAGCTTTAACTAATACATTCATACTATAAATTAAACTCCATAAAATTTTCTTAAATATGTAAAGTACTGGGTATATAAACCAGTGAAAGAAAATAGTGCTAGCCATCAAGAATGACTAGGGAAGTTAAAGGTTTATATTCCACTGACATAAGTATGTGTATACGTGGGGGACATGGCAGGGACAGGTGGGATACGGTATAACAAGTAGTATCCTGGATTTAACTCCATCCTCCTCAGAGAACCAATTGTTAAATTTTCATTGTGAATATTTACACTTTGGAAAAAAAGCAAATGCCACAAATCAGGACTTAATTTGTTGGTTGTCTATACTTAAGAAAATAAAGAAAATATTGCAGACTAAATTTAAAAGTGTGTTGTATACAATTTTTTTTGTCAGATGGTAAACATTTACCAGCACATCATTAGTTACAACACATATAAAGATCAAAATACAAGACATACAAAATAGATATAAAGTAACTCTCACCCCCCCCCACCCTATGCCCTTTTATGTCACAAACATATATTTTTTCATTGTTTTATTGTGCTTTCCTCTATTGTACTTGGCAGATATTTAAGCTTGTTCTTGTTGATGATGTTGCTTTTCTTACAAATTAAAAGTTTGTAGCAATACTGTGTCAAGCTAGTCTATTGGCACCATTTTTCCAACAATATGTGTTCCCATCTTGTTTCTCTATTTTGGTAATTCTCACAATATTTCAAATTTTTTCATTATTATTATACCTGTGATGATGATCTGTGATTAGGAATCTTTGTTGTTACTATTATAATTGTTTTGGGGCCCCACAAAGAGTGCTCTCATAAGAGAGTGAAATTAATCAATTAATGTGTGTGGTCTGAATGTTCTGTGCACCCATCTTCCACCATTCCTCTCCCTTTCCTTGGACTCCCTATTCTTTTTTTTATGTTTATTTTTAGTTTACAACATTCAATTCCACAAGATATGAGTTACAAATTTTCTCCCCATCTTTCCCCTACCAACCATCCCAAAACAGTGGTCCCACTGAATAACCCCTCCCCCAATCTGCTCTCTCTTATATCCTCCTCCATACCCCCTCCAACTTTATAGTAGAGCAAGAACTCCATACCCCAGTGCCCATATATATTATTTCCCAGTTGATGTAAAAAATAAAAATAACAAAAATTTTTTAAACATTTGATTTTAAAACTTTGAATTCCAGATTCTTTCCCTTCTTCTCACTTCACCCACCCCTGCTGAGATAAGGAGATAAGCAATTCAATACAGATTGTACATGTGTAGCTATGCAAAACATTTCCAAAGTGAATATATTGTGAAAGACTGACTATATTTCCCTCCATTCTATCCCACCCCTACTTGTTCTATTTTCTACTTTGACTCTGTCCCTTTTCAAAAGTGTGTACTTCTAACTACCCTCCCCACCAATCTGCTCTCTCTTCTATCACTCCCTTCTTCTCCCCTTCCCCCTTACTTTCCTATAGGGTAAGATATCAAATTTAGTGTTTGTTATTCCTTCCTTAAGCCAAATTCAATTAGAGTAAGGTTGACCCATTCCCTTTTGCCTTCCTGTTCTTCCCCTCTATTGCAAAAGCTTTCCATTGCCTCTTTTATATGAGATAATTTACCTTATTCTGTTTCTGCCTATCTCCTCTCTTTATACTCCTGTCTCACCTCTTAACTTTATTTTTAAAATATCATCGCTTCCTATTCAATTGATCTTGTGCCCTCTATCTATGTATACCTGTACACATATATACACACAATCACATCTGTATTCATATGTGCATGTACCCTCCTATATATGCATATGAATGTATGTATACATATATATATATATACATACATTTATATTACCTTCAACTATCCTCATACTGAGAAAAGTTTCATAAGTTACAATTATCATTTTTCCATGTAGAAATGCAAATAGTTCAACTTTGATAAGTTCCTTATGATTTCTTTTCACTGTTAACTCTCTCATGCTTCTCTTGTTTCTTGTATTTGAATGCCAAATTTTTTATTCGACTCTGGTTTTTATATCAAGAATGTTTGAAAATCCTCTATTTAATTATACTATTTTGCCCTCTCATTCTAAAATATCAGGGCAATTTTCCTTGAGAATTTCTTGAAGGATGATTTCTAGGTTCTTTTATGATCATGGCTTTCAGGTAGCCCAATAATTTTAAAATTATCTCTGCTAGATCTATTCTCCAGGTCAGTGGTTTTTCCAATGAGAGATTTCACATTGCCTTCTATTTTTTTCATTTTTTGGATCTATTTAATATCTTGATTTCTCATAAAGCCACTAGCTTCCATTTGCTTCAATCTAATTCTAAAGGGATGATTTTCTTCAGTGAGCTTTTGAGATTCTTTTTTCCATCTGGCAAATTCGGCTTTTTAAGGCAATCTTCTCCTCATTGGCTTTTTGAGCCTCTTTTGCCATTTGAGTTAGTCTATTTTTTAAGGTATTATTTTCTTCAGTCATGTTGTTGACTCTCTTTTCATGATTTTCTTGCATCATTGTTATTTCTCTTCCCAATTTTTCATCTACTTCTCTTAATTGGCTTTCAAAATCCTTCTTAAGCTCCTCTATGACCTGTAGCCAGCTCATATTTTTCTTGGAAGCTTTTGGTGCAGGAATTCTGACTTTATTGTCTTCATCCTGTTCCATGCTTTGATCCTTTTTTGTCCCCAAAACAGGAATATAAAGTCGGATTGCAGTGCTTGCTTTGCTTCCTTTGCTTACTCATGTTTCCACTCAATTATTTGACTTTTGAGCTTTTTGCCAGAGTAGAACTCTGCTACCAGAGAGGTGAGCTTAGTCCCAAATTGCTGGGGTTTTTGCAGCTGCTGGAGCTATTAATTGAGTGCCCTCTCTGAAGCCTCCACATGCTCTGGCTCACTGGTCACACACCCCAGAACGTCCACCCTAGACAGCAATCCAACTTCAAGCAGGTTAGAAAACAAGAGCAATTACCCTTCAGAATGGTCACTTGAACCCCTACAATCTTCAGGCCAGGAGCTCTGAGGCAGCCATGGAGTGGTGGCTGCTGCAGTGCCTCAGCCACTTCTTTCCCCAGAAGCAGAGGCTAGATTGCATGCCAAGACTCCCTGGTCCTGAAGTCCACTGACCTCTTACTTTGTCTTTGGCATTTATTGGTTGATAATTCAGGAAACCACCACAGCTGCTGGTGATCCACTCTCCAGAAGTCGGTTCCAGCCCCTGCTGGTTGGGGCTACTCTGGGGCTAAAATTGTGGGCTCATGTGGGGTTGGGCTCAGCTCCCAGCATGCTGCAATAGACCTTTCCTGTTGGCCTTCCAGGCTGCCTTCAGCAGGAGATTTGTTTCTCTCAGTCACTTTGTGAGTTCTATAGCTGTAAAATTCATTTAGAGTCATATTTTATAGGTATTTGAGGTGATTATGGGTGGAGCTCACAGAGTTTTCCTGCTTCTAGGCTGCCATCTTCACTCTGCTCCCCCCTCCCCCCATCGTCCCTATTCTATGACACAACAGTGTTGATATTAGGTCAGTTTATAACCCTACAATGACCTTTAAGTGTTCAAGTGAAAGAAGAATCAATGGATTTGGCAAACTTCACTTTCGGCTTACTTTAAGAATTTTCCACAGTCAACTTTTGGGAACTACCACCCTGATCAATCAACAGTCATCAACACTAATGCAAAATCCTCTGCCAGCAAAGACATTATGACTTGCCGAAGGTTCAAATGATGGTCAGCATTTTTGAGCAATAAAGTATTTTTAGGGGTGGCTAGGTGGTGCAGTGAATAAAGCTCTAGCTGTAGAGTCAGGAGGACCTGAGTTCAAATACTACCTCAGATACTAATACTTATTAGCTATGTGACCTTCAGCAAGTCACTTACCCCCAATTATCCTGCCTCCCCCACTCCAGAAAAAAACAAATATTAAAAAAAAATTGTTCTTTACATGCAAGAGGGAAATAAGATATACTTGGGGTATAGAAATCCATCTTGTCCTACTAAAAAGTAAGGGGGATATATAGGGAGACATAAGAGAAGGAAGATTGGGGGAAGGGGTATTCAGAATACTTGCCATCTTGGGTTGGGGGGTAGGGGACATATGGGAAGAAAATCTGTAACTCAAAAAAACAAAGATTAACATATTTTTCATTAAAGTATGAACATTTAAAAAACAATACTTTTGCACACTTAATAGACTACAGTATAGGGTAAACATAACTTTTATATGCAGTGGGAAATAAAAAATTTCATGTGACTCACTTCATCATGTTGGTCAAGAACCAACCCTCAATATCTCCAAGGTATGTCTTTATTCTCTTCTCCTTGAATTTTCATATCATTGCTCTTTCTTGGTCCTCTTTCCAGCTGCCTTACAGTTCTTCATTATTTTTTACTATATCATTATCTCTGTCCTGCCTACTAACTGTAGATATATATCAGAGGTCTTTCTTGGACCCTATTATCATTTCTTTCTACACTCTTCCTCTTGGTGATTTCATCAGCTCTCAAAGTTTTACTTATAATCCCTATGCATATAACTCCTAATCTTAGACCCTCTCCCTTCCAGTCCTGTATCATCAACTGAATATTGGAATGGTTGTGAGTGTCACAAAGATATCTTACTTAAACATTGCATCCAAAATAGAATTTCTTTTATTTTCCCACAAAGTCAGGCCTATTCTTAAATTCCCTTTCCCTTTGTTCTATTGAGGAAACCACCAGTCTTTCAGGTTTGCAATCTGGGAACCATCCCTAAATCTTTCCTTTGCCTCATATGTCAAATGACATCATCCAAAACGTCCATCATATTGGTCCCCTTCTGTTCATTCACAAGGCTTTTGCAGGCCCTCATCAGATCTTGCTTAAACTATTGTAATAGTTTCTAAATTGTTCTTGCTGCCCTCAGTCTTTATCCTCTACAATTCATCCACCACATATCTTTTACATTAATATTCTTAAAGCACGTCTAAGCAAGTCACTACTCTCCTAAAAAAAAAAAAAAGAGTTCCAGTGTTGCTTTTTACCTTTAGGATAAAATACAAATACAACTATTTGACTCAAAGCCATGACCCACACCCCTATTGCCCCCTCACCCCACACAATGTGGCTAATGTCTAGCATTTCAGGATTACTGCACATTATTATCTGACATTCACTCTGCTTTCTAGCCAAACTGGCCAATTTGATGTCATTTCTTCAACTATTCAAAATGATTCCTCCTCTACTCAGATCATTACCTCTAACGTCTCTCCTTAGGCAATCTAGCCTCTGCTCCTATTTCCTCAGGTTCTGATAGTTCGGTGTTTTTTTTTTTTTTCTATTAAATCACCAATATCCAGACCAGTACTGCTTCCATGCTGTTACTGGAAACTCCCCATGTTCTACCTTCCTTCCTTTGCTTCCAGCTCTCTTCTATGGATTGTTTTCAATCATTAGATTATAACCTCTTTGAGCACAGGGACTAAAGTAGTTGCTTGTGTTGAATACCAACCACTTAGAATAGGGCCTTATAAGTAATATAAATATAAATGAGTAATATAAATATAAATGAATATAAGTAATAAATGATTTGTCAATTTGCCTATATTTTTTATCTAGCTATCTATGTTTCTATCTGCTTATACAAGATATCCTACTTCCCATTTTTTGTACCTTTACAAAACATATTCCATATATGTTTCTATCTTTATGTAACAGAGTTCAAAGCTTACTTCATGGTTGATCTCAAGGATCATAAAGTCTATTTCCCCCTCAGATTTTCCTCCTTAATATTTGTTTTGTATTTACTTTTTGTGTGTGTGTTAATGTTGCATTCCTCAAGTGGGATGTAAACTTCTAGAAGTCAAGCACACTTATTTCCTTCTGTTTTCTTTTTCTTTTGTGTGTGTGTGTGTGTTTTTTTTTGTTATTGCTGTTGATGTTTTTGCCTTTTTATCCCCAGCCCCTAGCACAATGTTTGCAACTAGTGGGCAGTTGTTGGATAAATAAGTGAATGAATAAATGAAGGATTTTAGATGGGAGCATGGAATTAGTTAAACCTAGCAAAAAAATTCATTTTTATTATATAATAACAAATAACCAGTTTAGCTGTGTTTCCCACATTGTAACTCATGCCCACTTTTAAAGCAGTTATTTTGATATTTATATAGACATTTCATAAATGTGTGCTGGCAGCCAAAGTAAATGTTGGACTATTCATCAAATACAGCATACTTGCCTGTAACTGGGGTATAAAATGCATATGGAAGACAGCTCTAAGGATGTCATCTAAATAATTACAAGAGAATTTTGAAGATGACTTGCACAATGCTTGTGTTTTCTTATTATCTTTTAAGAAATGATTCAGCAATGACTAGTCAAGAACTCTCAGATACTCAAGTAGAGATTTGATCTCCTTCTCCTGGATACTTTCTCTAATACAGATCACAAACTGTTTATTACAGCCCATTTTGTGTATCTCTTATTTACTGTCTCCCATAAGTTCATAAGGGCATTCATCAAATATGCTAGGAAAGTTTCTCAAGTTCAGTAGAGCATGTGAACTATCTATTCATTGATATTACTTTATCTGTATGACTAATTCTCTGGTTTTTGTGCATACATTTTTAATTAAATCCTTCATATTGCTTCTATTTAATATTTCATTTCTTTTCAGTGGGTGTTAACCAGGTGTATCCTGTAGTGTGGGGAGCCAAAGAGGCCTGATCTAGGACTCAGATAATTATCTTGATAATAGTGGACTTTTAATATCAAAGAGATCCTTGACATGCAACTTTTGTTAAGTTAGCTCCTGAGTTCTTTGTTATGGGTTACACTTAAAAGGATGGTGTTTGAGTTCTGAGACCAACAGGCTCTGTCCCAAGACTTTAGTTGTTCAAAACCAAAATATTTGAATTTTTAGGTGGTCAGTTCTTCTTTCATGTCTTGAAGCAAGCTCTCAGAGCATCCTTTGTAATGTGAATGAATATGAAAGGAGTTAACTGACTTTTCCTAAGACTTTCTTGAACCTAGAGAACAAAAGCCTTACTGCCATGCCACTTCCAGGATATGACAGATTAAGATAATGATAGGAATACTTGAGTCCCCTTCCTTTGTCTCATTGCTCTTAACCTAAGAATCAATAAATGGAGTTCATGGTTCTTCCTTGAACTACCCACATGGCCTGGTCATTTCTAATTCACATCTCTGAATCATGCTAAGTGCTGGACACTGAGCAGCCCCTGACCCTGGAGTCAGTCCTAACAATGGGAAAGCCCACTGTTAAATATTCATTGTGAGCATTTATACTTCAGAAATGGTCATCACAAATCAGGAATTGATTTATTGTTTTGGGGATTAAGACTTAAGAAAGTGTTAAGAATGGAGATTAAACTTAAAAGTATGTGTGTATACCCCACCCCAGCTTGTTAAATATCCACTAGCACATTCCTATATTACTCTATAAACATTGCTAGAGCTCCAGAGTGCAGTAGAAGATTCAGTGAATGAAGTCATCACCAGAATGAAGGCCTGATGACTGTAGAATAATGATGATGATGATAATAATAATAACAATAGTAATAGTAACCTACTCACACTCATGTACTTCGCCATTAACCTTGGGGTAAACATCAGTCTCATTTCTTAAGAGGTTCTAATCCTCAATGCCTCAAAGCCATATAGGAACACTGTAAGTAGCCTTGAAGGTCTTGAAAAAGTCTAAAAAACTTTCTTCAATGCTTTTTTTGTTGTTGTTTGGAACCCTTAAAAGTTCTAAGCACATTTATCCTTCCTCTCACTTAAACTGATAATGAATCAGAGAATCAGGTCCCTAAACAAGGATATATCTCCCCTCTGAATTATTTTTTTTTTTGCCTTTTGGAGGGCAATTGGGGTTAAGTAACTTGCCCAAGGTTACACAGGCTAGTTTTTTTGTATGGGTGTTAAGTGTCTGAGGCTGGAACCAAACTCGGATCCTCCTGACTCTGAGGCCAGTGCTTTACTCACTGCACCACCTAGCTGCCCCTCCCCTCTGAATTCTACCCCTGAGGGATGGAGTGGTATCCTTCTCTAATACCATCAGCTTAAGCCTCTAAACTGGCCTGTTGTTACTAATATAATCTGACCATGATAGTGTGTGCCTTATATAATAAACACTTCCCACTGATTAGTGTTTAGTATCATTTAACCAGTTAACATCAATTAGATTTTACAAAGTAATAATTTCTGAGAATAGTAATAAAGAGAAATAGTAAGAAGGAGGTGCCCTTTTCCACTTAAGTCCTTATTGGACACAAATTTGCACCATTTTCTACAAAGTGTTCCCCCACTAAATATTCTCCCAAATATAATATACCCAATAAATGAGCCTCTTTCTCTTGGAGGGCCTACTTAGGGTACTGGCTGTGGATAAATCCACTACTCAACTCCTAGTGTTTCAGCTGTGAGTCACCCTACCACAAGGTCCTACTCATTTCATGGGTATATAATGGGAGATCATAAATTCTGGCCTACGTTCTAGATCCTATATGTTTGATGGCTTTCTCTCCTGCGTTTTAACGTTCATAACACTGTAGCCTACCTGGATCCTCCTTCACCTAGTAGTGAGAGAAGAAAAATAACAGAGGAACAAAAGCAGGGATAATTACTCAAGGACAAATTAAAGGCCTTAGGATTCTTTCCTCTCACTTGGAGGTTTACTTTTCACCATCAGTAACTAGACAATAGATAGAGTAAGGTGGTCAATTAGTGCCTTTTGAATGCATTCTCAGTTCTTGCTCAGCAAGTGAAAGGTACTTCATCTTCACATAAGCAGACTAAAACAATCCTTACTCTTTTTTTTTTTTTTAAGCAACCGGGGTTAAGTAACTTGCTCAAGGTTACACGGCCAGTTATTTCTGGGTGTGGTGCTGAGTGTCTGAGCCCGGGATTCGATCTCCAGGTCTTCTCAACACTGGAGACAGTGCTCTTACTCACTGTGCTACCTGGCCGCCCCAACAATCCTTACTCTTGCAAGGAAATCCACATGGGGATTTTATCACCAGACAATATTGTGACACAAGGACTGGACTCATTGGCCATTCTTCCAATTATATATCCATACCTGTAATTTGATATAGGGAATTCTCAATGAAGAAACGTCAGCTACGCAAAAAGATTGGCAGCTCCTGCAATTTATAGTTTTAGAGTTTCTTGAGTCACAGAAAGGCTTTTACTTGTATCTTAAGTGCCTGGCTCTACTGTGGTTTCTCTGAAGTGTTTCTTCCTTTTCCTTCTCCTAAGTGACATCACCAAGGGTCACAAAATAAGTATATGTCAAAAAGCAGAACTGGAACCCAGATCTTTTTGAATGAAACTGGCTTTCCACCCATTGCATCAGACAACTTCTAAATTCTTTGCACTTCTAATTCATTATTATTTATGGGTTGGACAGTGGAGATTTCAGAACTAAGGTGGAATCATGGAATTTTAACAAGTGATGTCAAAAAAATATAACATAAAAAATTATTTTAATCAAGGAAGAATGATGATCATTTCTCATGCTCAGCTGTTTTGTGAAGTCATGAGAGTCTTAGACTTAGAGTTTGGAACTGTAACATAACTTTAGGTATTTCACTAATTGCTATATAATGTTGGACAAGTCAGTTAATTCTTCAGAATTTCATTTTTCCATCTACAAAATCAAGATTTTTTTTCTTATCCTTCTTTTGTTACAAAGAAATCACCTTTTGAACTATAAAACATGCTAAATATGAGCTGCTATTTTTATTTATAATGTTGGTGATTATTTAATCCCTCTTTGGGTCAATTAATTCACCTATAAATTAAAATGAAAGAGGAACATCAATAGAGACTTAGAAGAGACCCCTACTTAGTCTAACATCCTTATTTTGCACTTAAGGAAATTAAAGCCCAAAGGGGTTAAATCAATCAATATTTATTAACTACCTACTATGTGCCATAAACTGTGCTAAGTGGTAGGGATTAAAAAAAAGGCAAAAAAAAACCATCTCATGCACCCAAGCAGCTCACCATCTAACGTAAGAGACAACATGTAAACAAATATATTCAAGCAAGTGTTGTTCTCTCTCTCTCTCTCTCTCTCTCTCTCTCTCTCTCTCTCTCTCTCTCACTCTCTCTGAGAGAGAGAGAGAGAGAGATAATAGTAAATAATTAACAGGAAGCGTCTAGTAAAAAGATTCTATTTCAGCTGATGCTTAAATGGCTTGACTGAAATAAAACATGCTAATCATTTTCAGAGGCGGGGTTTTAATCAGTGGTCTCTAATTCCAGATCTAGTGTTCTTTAATTCTGGTGTGACTTTCAGCAAATCATTTTAATTCTGATACTCAGTTTCTAAATTTGTGAAATGAAGGCTTTTCCTTCGATGATCATTTGGATCTTTTCCAAGTCTAAAATTCAGTGATTGTAAGGATGGTGCCTCATAGGAGTTATAAGGATTATATGGGACAAAGATTATGAAGGGAGAGGGGGAAAGGCTTTAAACAATAGAGGTAGCAGAGTATAAAAAGAAAATCTAGGAGATCCAAAAAGAAGCTAACTCCCATTTCTATGCATGTGTGTATGTGATGATATCCCTCTGTTCTTATGTCTTAATTGCTTCCCCTAAACTACTGCAAACAATGGATGATTTCTAGTTATTTCTCTCTTTCTAAAGAAGAAACCCTTCAATTAATTAGAAACAACTAAGTTCACATGCAGAAGAGGTACAGCTACCTTTTCTTTCCAGTCATTGCAGTTTTTCAGCATTCTGAAAATTATCAGCCTTCACCCATGGCAAGGTCAGCCCTAGGAAATAGTAGAGTAATTTAGCCCTCAGGTTTTGAATTTTCAAAGAGATATGCAAAATGAGTTTCTTTTTTTCTTTACCTGATAAAAATAATCTCACTGACGTTGATTATTACCAGTACAACATGGTTAACAAATTCTTTATAAACCTGGATCATCCCACATTCTAGACATGCAAGTCAGGTTTGAGTCTGAACATCATTTTAGAGAAGTCAAGCACAGGTTTTATGCAAGTAGTATATTGTGCTCTTGCAAATAGCTACTGATACTCATTTATCAAGGACTCTTCACAACCAGCCAGCCAGTCACTAGTTCACTAGTTTTGTTTGTTGTTGTTGGGTGTGTGTATATATAGATACACACACACACACACACACACACACACACACACACACACACACACATAGGGTTTATATGTGAGGGTAATCAATCCCAGTTAATTACTCCCAATTTATTTTCCTCAGAAACTAAAGGCTTTCACAGACACCAGACAGGTGAGTAATGAATGAAACAATAGCCCCATATTATGGCATATTTTAACTCACACAAGGCTTAAGGATTAAATTAGACATACAGGAACAATAGAATGATATGAGTGTGGGAGGGTATGAATAGGGGGTATAGAAACAAGAGGCAATGATTTAAGGAAATAAATATTACCTTGCTTTAGTCATCTAGGTGTGTGACCAAATTAAAATCCCTGAAGGGTTCAGATACAAAAGTCTCACATGCAACAGACTCCAGGATATGGTAGGAAGAAGGATGGCAGTCTGGAATGACCCACCAATTAGGAGTCTATTTCAATAGCCTAGGTAAGAAGTTATTGGTTATATGAGGTGAGAGTGAGTAATCAGGAATGATAACTACCATGGTAACATGGTTGATTAGAAGGGCATTGATGTCCTCAATAGAAATAAGAGGTGGGTTGGGGGGGGGGGAGATGATGGGTTCTGTTTTGATCCTGGTGATTTTAAGATGCCTACAAGACATCCAATTAAAGATATACAACAGGGGATTACTAATGGAAATCAGGAGAGAGATTGGGGCTGGAAATATAAATCTGAAAGTCATCTGCATAAGGTTACTAATTAAACCTCTATGGGCTTATAAGGTCAAAAAGTATACATAGAGAAGAGGGCCCATGAGAAAGCTTTTTGATATATCAACAGTTAGATGGTATAAGTAGATGCAGCAAAAGATGGTGAGGAGGAGGCGGAGCCAAGATGACAGAGTAGAAACACAAAATTGGTGTGGGCTATGGCTCCAAACAATTCCAATACCTGTAAAAAAAATGACTCTAAACACATTTTAAAGCTACAGAACCCAAAAAGTGACAGAGAGAAACAAACCTCTCACTGAAGACAGAAAGCAGGCCAACAGGAAAGGTCTATCAGAGCACACTGGGAGCCGAGCACAGCCCTGCAGGAGCCATAGGATTCCAGCCCCAGGGAGGTGCTGACCAGCAGCAGCCAGAGCAGACTTCAGGAGAGTGAATAACCAGTAGCTGTGGCAGCTTTCAGATATCTCATCCCATAAATGCCAAAGTAAAAAGGTCAGTGTGGTACTTTGTTGGAACTAGGGGAGGGGGACAGAAGAGCTTGGTCCAGCTGCTGCCCCCAGGATGAGAAGCAGAGGAGGTGTGGTGGCTGTGCCTCATGGCTACCTCAGGAGCTCCTGGTCTGCAGATTGTAGGGGGACCAAGCGACCATTCAGAGGGTAATCATTCCTGCTTTAACCTGCTTGGATCTGGATCTCAGTCTTGGGTGGTGGTCCTGGGATGTGTGGCCAATGTGCCAGAGTTTGTGGGAGCTATAGAAATGGCACCCTCCTAATAGCTCCAGGAACTATGAAAACCCCAGCAATTTGGGATTAAGCTCTTCCATTCTGGAAGCAGAGTTCTACCATGGCAAAGAGCTCAAGGGTCAAGTAATTGGCTGGCAATATGAGCAAGCACAGGAAGCACAAACAGAAAATAGAATCCTTTTTGGGGACAAAAAAGTATCAAGGCATGGAGCAGGAGGAAGACAGCAAAGTCAGGACTCTGGCATCAAAAGCCTCCAAGAAAAATATGAATTGATTACAGGCCATGGAGGAGCTCAAGAAGGATTTTGAAAATGAAGTAAGAGAAGTGGAGTAAAAATTTACAAGAGAAATGGGAATGATGCAGAAAAATCATGAAAAGCAAGTCAACAGTCTGCTAAAGGAGACCCAAAAATACACTGAAGAAAATGACACCTTAAAAAATAGACTAACTCAAATTTCAAAAGAGGACCAAAAAGCTAATGAGGAGAAGAATGCCATAAAAAGCTGAATTTTCCAGATGGAAAAGGAATTTCAAAAACTCACTGAAGAGAATAACTCCTTCAAAATTAGATTGGAGCAATTGGAAGCTAATGACTTTATGAGAAATCAAGATACTATAAAACAGATCCAAACAAATGAAAAAAAAAGAGAAGACAATGTCAAATATCTCATTGAAAAAACCACTGACCTGGAAAATAGATCCAAGAGATAAATTAAAAATTATTGGACTACTTGAAAGCCATGATCAAAAAAAAAGAGCCTAGACACCAGCTTTCAAGAAATTATCAAGCAAAATTGCCCCAATTTTGTAGATCCAGAGGGCAAAATAGGAATTGAAACAATTCACCCATCACCTCTTGAAAAAGATCCCCAAAAGAAAACTCCTAGGAATATTATAGCCAAATTCCAGAGTTCTCAGGTCAAGGAGACAATACTGCAAGAAGTCAGGAAGAAACAATTTGAGCATTGTGGAAACACAATTAGGATAACACAGGACCTATCAGCTTCTACATTAATGGTTCGAAGGGCTTGGGATATGATATTCCAGAGGTCAAAAAGGTAGGACTAAACCCAAGAATCACCTACCCAGCAAAACTGAGTATAATGTTACAAGGAAAATATATGGTCATTCAATGAAATAGAGGATTCAAGCATTCTTTTTTTTTAAGCAATCAGGGTTAAGTAACTTGCTTAAGGTTATACGGCCACTTATTTTTTTTTGTGGGTGCCAAGTATCTGAGGCCAGAATCCATCCCAGGTCTCCTGATGCTAGGGCCAGTGCTCTTACTCACTGTGCCACCTGGCGGCCTGGTCAAGCATTCTTGATGAAAAAACCAAATCTGAACAGAAAATTTGACTTTCAAAGACAAGATGCAAGAGAAGCATGAGAAGGTAAACAGGAAAAATAAATCATAAGGAATTTATTAAAGTTGAACTATTTACATTCCTACATGGAAAAAACAATAATTATAACTCATAAGACATCTCAGTATGAGGATAGTTGATGGGAATATATATGTATATATGCATGCATACATGTATGAATGTATAGGAGGGTTTATGTGTATACAAATATATATGTGAGTGTGGGCATATGTATATTCATGTATACATAGACAAAGGTCAAGGGATGAGTTGAATATGAAGGGATAATATCTAAAAAATAAAATTAAAAAGTGAGAGAGGAATTTATTGGGAGAAGGAGAAAGGGGGAGATAGATTAGGTAAATTACCTCATATAAGAGAAAACTATTACAAGGATGTGAAAGGGAATGGGATAACCCTACTGTCCTTGAATTAGGCTTAAGGAGAGAATAACATATACACTCAATTGGGTATCTTACGCTACTGGAAAATAGAGGGGTAGGGAATAAGAGGTGGGATGATAGAAGGGAAGGCAGATTGCGGGAGAGGGTAGTTAGATGCAAGCACTTTTGAAATGGAACAAGGTCAAAGGAGAAAATAGAATAAATGGGGGGGGATAGGATGGAGGGAAATTTATTTAGTGTTTCACAATACAACTACTATGGAGATATTCTGCATTACTGCAAAAGTATAACTTATATTGAATTGCTTTTCTTGTCAGTGAGGGGTGGGTGAGGAGTGAAGAAGGTAAAAAAAATCTGGAACTGGAAGTTTTAAAAGCAATTAAAAAAAAAGATAGTGAGGAGTGAAAATATAGGTGAGAGGAGAACCAAGACAGAACAGTGTCATGGAAATGCACAAAGCAGAGAGAATCTGAAAGGAGAGGGTCATCAACATTATTCATACAGGAACTTTCTTATGTTTCCAGGACACCTCCATTCCTCCTGCCTTCAGACAAGGCTTCAGGAGGTAGTTGAAGCACAATATCACCATGACCTGTGTTTGAGCATACTAGGATTCTGGGTGTTGACAAAGCAACAATAACTGAACATAGAAAATTGAGGCCATTCTGAGACCTTTAAGGTCAGGACCACATTGAGGCCTTCAGCCTTTTTATTCACTTGCTTTTATTAGCTGCTTCCTTCCTTCCTTCCACTGATGGTCTCTCTCTACTCATTCCCCCAATAGTTTGCAAATCTCACCCCCTCTTACTGTCTCCATCCTATACATAATTAAACATTCTCCTGCTGGAGAATGAATCATACTCTCCAACCCCAGTAGTCTATGTCCTTATTCCCATACACCTCAATCCTTCCCATCTCTCCATTTTCCACTCTAGATCTGCCCAGTCCTTCCATTGAATTCTATGGAATTCAAGATAAAACATCTTATCATTTTGAATTTCTTCTGTTTATGTTCCCTATGTCATAGGATCATAGATTTAGAGCTGTAGGGCACCTTAGAAGCCACCTAATTCAAGCTCCTCATTTTATAGATGAGGAAATTGAAGCAGAGAAGGATTAAATAAATCACCCAAGGTCATACAATTATAAATGGCTTAATCAGGATTCAAAACCAATACTCTGACTCCAATTCCCAAAAAAAAAGAATCCTTCTCTGTATCATGTTATCTCTTCTCTAGAACTCACTAAGATCTGAATTCCTTCACATAATAGTGCCAATCTGACCTTTCTTTATAGAACTTGATTTGCCTTCCCTCATATCCCCCAATTCACTGCCCCTGGTGATGAAGTCAGTATATTCCTAGTTAATTTACATTGCTACTTATAGGCTCTCCATTTACCACTAACATTCTGGTTCACTTGATCTAAATTTATCACCCAGTCCAGATTCTGGTGGCTCTTATCTACCAGCCACACACGTATCTATCCTCTCCACTGTCTCAGGGAGTTCAGTACCTGGCTTATAATAGTCTTTGCTACACCAACTTTTGCCTTCATATTAGAGGAAGGTAAGATAAAATAGCCTAACTCAAGTTGCAAATTTACTATGACCTAATTCTCCACACCTACACATAGAGATATTCATACCATTGATCTTGCCATTGCTCAAAAATATTCTACCTCCATGTTCAAGAACTCTGAAGTTCCTTTATATTGATCAATCTTTCCATATTCCCCTTTGTCTCACTCCTAGGACAGTTGGTCATCATCGCTGTAGCTTCCAATCTCCCTGTCTCTCGTTACTTGATCAGTCTGGCTCTAGTTAAACTTTCTTATCTTTCCAATAGACCATTGGTGATCTAGCTCAACTTCATACTATTGTCAACTCTCAGATACTGTGTTTATTTTATCTGCCATCTTGTCTTGCTAAACCCCAGGCCCTGACTATCCTCACTCTCTGTCACTTCTGCTCTGACTTACATGCTATTGAATATGAGGAAAATGAGACAAGTGGAGGCTAAATGATTTGTCCATGGTTACAAAGCTAGTAAATGTCTGAGGTATGATTCAAACTCAGGTTTTTGTGACTCAAGGCTCAGGACACTATCCCCTGTACTACCCAGGTGACTCTAAGTAGCAAGCTTGTCAATTCACCTATAACTTATAGTCTTCAAGGTTTTCCTGGACACTTGAGTGATTAAGTAAATTCTGCATAGGTACAGAGTTAATCTATTATTAATACATAATTATAACATTGACAATGATAGCTTAGCAGATAGGTTAACTTGCCAACATAACACATATAAGGAAACATAAATCTTAATACTACCTACTCATAGGGTGGAATTTAGTCCTTCCCTCTTAGAATCTAGATCCACATTGGCTGAACATATCAAACTGGTCTCTTCATAACTTCTATGGTACATAGAACAGAATGGAGACTATAAATTAACTAGAAGTTATGTTTTATGCTAATTGTGAATTATTGAAATTCTAAACTGTGTCACAATTGAACCAAGAATACAAGAAAAACTAACCAGAGCAAATCAGAATTTAGGGTTCTAACAAAATCTGGTGACTACATATAGAAATAATTAGCATGTTATGTGATCAAATGTTCTTACCTTATTTTCTTCTAAGACAAATATTATAAAGGGGATAAAATATAGGGAACGTGAGTATTACAAGATTATAGAAAGGAAGATTTTATTGAAAGGTTCCTTTTAGCTTTATTTTGTTCCACTCATCTAATTATCTCCATTTAAAAACTTATCTAGATTTGAAGGAGAAAATTATAGCCTAACTTTTATAAAAGTCATTCAGTGCCAATGTTTAAGTTGTTAACTATGACTGCTTTGATTATGATTTAAAGAAGAACTGTGAGAAACTCATCATAACCAATAAAGTTTTTTTTTAAGCAATCGGGGTTAAGTAACTTGCTCAAGGTTACATGGCCAGTTATTTCTGGATGTGGTGCTGAGTATCTGAGTCCAGATTTGATCCAGGTCATCCCGACACTAGAGCCGGTGCTTTTACTCGCTGAGCCACCTGGCCATCCCACCAATAAGGTTTTAAACTAAATCATGTGGGTCTAAGGCTGTGTTTGTATGCAAAGCTAGTTTAACAGTCTTTTTTTTCACTTTTTTCTTTTGGAGGGGCAATTGGTGTTAAGTGACTTGCACAAGGTCACATGGCTAGTTTTTGTGTTAAGTGTCTGAGGCTGGATTTGAACTCAGGTCCTCCTGAAACCAGGGCCAGTGCTCTATTCACTGTGCCACCCAGTCACCCACTGACAGAGAGTCTTTATTGGTTTTAAGGGCTAAATTAATCAACAAATAATCAGGGCAATATTCTGAGTATCAAGGTACTTCAGAAGCCTTTTTGTGGGTAAACAAGTTATCAATTATGAGATAAAAATGAAAACAATTAATTGAATTTCTACAATGAGTTTTAGCCTGAAAAACAAAGATTAATGCCATGATATTCAGGTCATAAAAGTACCACTTGAAAAAATTCTTGACAATTTGTCTTTGATTCTCAAATACTGAAATGTCTGAGAGCTCAGAAATAGCTCTGATATTTCTCCAACGAATGTGTTAGGATTATACATGATTCCTTAAAAATTATTTTTAAAAAAGAGATAACATTGCTCTATGACATGAGATCATTAATATTAGGAGAAGCATATAGGCAAGACATGTACATTTGCCAAAGGTGTTCATCACTGTCATGAAAGTGATCCAATATAGAGGTCACATGGAAGAGAGAATTTCTATAGATAGCAAGGTCCTCCACATGTTCCCATTTACAAATGATGCCATACTGATTGTGTCAAGCTTTGGAACATTGCATTCTTGGATATGAGAGCTATAACCACCCAAGAGTTTGGCTCAATTGTTGGCTCTTGTTTTACATCATGACTAAAAATAATAGCTGTGTGTGTGCGTGTGTATGTGTGTGTGCACATGTGCGCTACGGGTAGTGGTGGTGATGGTATAGACTTTATTGAGTATAGGGATTCGTTTGTAATAGAGTCTAAGATAATTGTCTGGTGTACTAAACTGAGAAGTATCTTGTCCATGGTCACTTATGTCAGAGGCAGAGTTTAGCCTGGATCTCCCTGGCTATTTGTTATGGCATGTTTTCTCCTGTAAATTATCTTAATTATTCTGAAATGATACTGAAATATTATTTTTATGATCATAAATTATTATAATATTAATTAATTATTGAAGTTATTTTCTTCCATACAAAAAGGAGAAAATTATTCACCATACCTGTTTCCTATCCTGCTACCTTTGAAATACACATTGATAATTTCATAGATCTATGATCTCACTAAAATGGGAATTCTTCAAGCAAAGAGATTTTCACTCATCCATTCTTCCTCATCCTATCTGATTCCTGCCTGTCTGCTCCCATAAGTCCTCTAGAGAGAATCTATACAATTTATTGAAGAACCCCTTTTAGATTTTATATATATATATGTACAGGTAGTTAGGTGGCACAATGGACAGAGTGCTGGGCCTGGTATCAGGAAGATTCATCTTAGTGAGTTTAAATCTGGCATCAGACATTTACTAGCTGTGTGACCCTGGGCAAATCACTTAACCTTGATTGCCTCAGTTTCCTCTTATGTAATATAAGCAAGAGTAGGAAATGGCAAACCACTCCAATACGTTTGCCAAGAAAGCTCCATATGGAGTCATGAAGTATTGGATGTGACTGAAATGACTGAACAATATAAATGTATAAACACGTGTAAACTATATATGGCTATATAAATATATGTATATACACATATGTGGGTATACCTATATGTGAATACACAGATCTTATTTGTGTATGCAAATATATATGTGAATGCATATATGTGAATATATATGCATGTATATATCTTTTATATAAATATATATGCACACATTTATATGCATACATTTGCATATACATGTATTTCCTGAAGGTCAGTGTAACACACAAGCTGTTCATCTGGGATCACATGGATTTAAAGTTGAATAATACCTAGGGAGTTACCTTGTTTACACCTCTGAAGTTGAACTTAAGAAACTGAAGTTCCAAAAGTGTAAAGAATTTACCCAAGGACATTCCATGAGCAGATTGAGATGTATGTATCTTCTATACAAAACTCAAAATGGAAATCTATAGGCATATATGTTAGGGACCAGGGATTTAAGTAAAAATAATGGAATCATACCTTCTCACAATAAGCTTACACTCACATGAATGGAGGATATGAAAACTACTAGAGTGTGAGATGGGGAAAGGGGTTCTTCTTTTAATCCTCTACTATATTATAGAAGACTTTACATTGTATAAAAGATTTTTCCACCTTTTTTTCCTCTTCTTATGTTACTACTTATTACAATGTTTAGGCACATAACTTGTTGACTTAAGGTTATAAGTTTTAAGAATGAAGATTAATTTGTTAGTCACATGTCATCATAGTTCCCTATGATAGGATTTTAATATTTCTGGTCATTTCTCTGAAACTTACTTGCTATTAGACTGGGAAAATCACAAAATCTTTGGACCTCAGTTTCCTTAACTGTAAAATAGAGGGATTTGAACATGTAACCTTTAGTGGCCCTTTCATCTCTAAATCTGTATCTAAGTGGAACAGTATTAGCCTCTCTTTCTGGTATTATAGTCACTGTATTACAAGAACTAGACACTTTATGAGTCACAATACTTCTCAGTAGTAGCAGAAAGAGAAAAAGAAAGTTGTCAGAGTTCTATCCACACCAATCAAGAAGCATTCATTAACTACCTATTTATCAGGAACTGTGACAGGTATTAGGTATAGGAGTACAAAAGAAATCCCACCCCTGCCTAAAGGACCTTATATTCTAGTGGAAGGATTACAGCATGTTCATAGATAAGTAAATACATCAAATATTTTTTTAAAAGAAATGAAATGTAATTCACCGATATATTACTTCTAGGGGGGAAAAAGGCAATTGAGAGGACATCAATAACTACCAACTCATACGCCTACTTTTTCATCTAAATGAAAATCTTTATAAAAATAAACTGCATTTGTATCCAGGGGACTTTTGATGGAAATATGAGAAAATAAAAGATAGGCTTCCACAAATACTCTCCTGCAGTAGAAAACATCTTCACAATCATGCATTTTATTGAAGAAAAACAACAACAGTGAAAACAAGATCCCAGTGAGTTTGTAGTTTGTTGAATATTTTTTTGAAAACATTTGGCTAAATGTGATGTTTCATGTGTATAATCTGTTCTACAAGGGAAGGCTGAAATTGGTGTACTGCTTGACCTAATGAGTTCTAAGCTGTAGTCCCTCAAATGTTCTTTTGGGGTAGTTTTTTTGGTGGAATTTGTTTTTTAATGTGCCTGCTATGTGCCAGGCACAGTCTGTAAACTCTGGGGATTTAAAGAAAGTCAAAAGACTATCTTTGCCCAAGGTGAGTTTAAAATCCATTGCGGGAGAAAAAATAAAACAATTATGTTTGAACACACTTTATTCAGGATAAATTGCAAATAACAATCAGAGGGAAGTCACTACAATTAAGAAGAACTGAAAAAGGCTTCTTCTAAGAGATAGGCTTTTAGTGGACACTGGAAGAAAACCAAGGAAGCCAGGAAGCAGAGAGAGGCAGGGAGAGAATTCCAGATATGACAGACAGCCAGAGAAAATAATGAGCATAGAGATGAAGTGCTTTATAAAAGGAAGAGCAAGGAGGCCAATGCCACTAAATTGAAAAGTATGTGGGTGGATGCAAGGTATAAGAGGGTAAAAAGCTGGGAAGTGAGGTGGGGTCAATGCTAAACAGAGGATTTTGTATTTGATCCTGGAGGTAATAGGGAGCCACTGGAAACTATTGAGTATGGGAGTACAGAAATTTGCAATATGGCAAAAACTAATTAGAGGTCTGCACTGAGTCTGACAGCAGCATATTGAACTGGCCATCTGTGGGGAAGAAAAGGCTGAATGAGGAAAAGAAACTGGTTCAGGTTAAGAAAAAGAAAAAGAGGGGCAACCAGGTAGCACAGCGAGTAAGAGCACCCTCCCCAGTGTCGGGATGACCTGAGGATCGAATCCAGGCTCAGATACTTAGCACCACACCCAGAAATAACCTTGAGCAAGTTATTTAACCCCAACTGCTTAAAAAAAAAAAAAGTCAAAACTTCCGTCTTTTTCTGTATTGAATCTAACCTGTGAAAATCTCGTGTATTTCCAGCCAGGGCAGACCCAGTCTCAAACAATTTAAATAATAAAACATAACTGAGGAGAATATAAAATTCCATCTCATAAAATTTCTACCTGAAGTGTTTCTCCCACATATACTTTTATATGAATTCCTTTATAAATGTGGTAAGAGAAAATTTTATTTTAAAATAATAATAAGTAAGCTATAAATCAAGGCTTTGTATACTCGTAAAAGGGCCTTACCACTATCATGGAGGATGGCCAGTGCAGAATCCAATTGTCATAAGTCTCTCTAGAGTGTAAAATTTTCTGGAGGTACTAAGATCCAGAATATTTTTTTAATGTCCTTAATGCAATATATAACCTTTCAAAAATTTTCAATTTAACAAGTGAAATGGGAAAAAAAAAAGTAGAGCGCGTATGCTGCTATGGTTAGATGTTCATTGCAATAGTCCATTAGTATGTATGAATTAGATACCTTATAGATTGACTTAACTGGGTCAGTAATGGAAGAAAAGAAAGATAATAGACTGGATTGAATTTGGGAAACTTTGTAGCATTTTTTATTTTACATTTTTATCTTACTGAGGCTGTAGTGCAATGGAAAGAATGCAGGACTTGGATTCAGAGGACTTCAGTTCTTATGACAATCTCTGACACTCCTGTATTACCTTAGACAATTTAACTTCACTGGGCTTCAGTTTCCCTATCTTTCAAATGAAGAGGTTAGAGTGGATGGCCTCTGTGTGCTTTTACAATTCTGACCCTAAGATGCTACTTTTTAATCAAACTTTTTCTTTCATATAACTGTAATTTCTAAATATCTCTGCTCCTCCTTCACTCAGAGAGACACCTATTGTAACAAAGATTTTTAGAAGAGGAAAAAAAAACACAGTTCAGTAAAGCCAATAAAAAAATTAATTGTGTCTGATAGCATTTTCTGATCCCAATAATTCTTCAAAGAAGGAAATGAGGTACATTTTGTCAACTCTTCTAAAGGGCCCAACTTGGACATTTTACATAGCATTCAGGTTTTTTTATTTGTTTGTTTTTTTAGTTGGTCAGCATTATTTTTTATTGTTTTCCTGATTCTGTTTACTTTATACTTCATTAGTTCATACATCTTTCTACATTTTTCTGAATTTTTCATAACTGCTATTTTTAAAGCACTATAATATCCTGTTATATTACGTTTTTTTTATATCCTAAAAAGTACTACTACACATATTTTGATACACAGAGCCTTATATCAAACTTTGAAATTATTGGCATTTGTGCCTAGCAGTGGGATATTTAGTTCAAATGTATGGATATTTTAGTTTTAAATTTAACTCCATTGCTTTTCAGAAAAATTGAGCAAATTCGCAGAAGGACCAAGTGGATATTAGTTTATCTACTTTTTCTCAACCCCTTGAGAATTGACTGTTCCATTTTTTTCATCTTTGCCAGTTTGATACATTTAAAATGCAATCTTGAAGTAGTTTGAGTTTATATTTGTCTTGGTGATTTGGAGCAGCCTTTCATATGATTGCTAATAATGTGCACTGGAGAATCATTTGTTTATATCTTTTGACATTTACATATCAAGGAATAGTTTATATATGAATATATTCTTATATGTATAAACATACTTGTTAATCCCTAATATATCTTGCGTTATACAGACTTTTATCAGAGATAAAATTACCCAATCATTATTTTCTCCTTTTATCCTAACTTTCACAGCACTTTCTTTGATGCCAACATGCAATGTGGAGCAAAACCCATTTTTTAAACATCAATATTCTTTTATGATTTTCTGAGACTACAAATAATGGAAGATCATAATTTCTGGATAAAAAAAAATTCAGCTAAATCAAATATCAGTAGAAAGACATTTAAATAGGAACCAAATGTCAATAGAAGGACTTATAAAGAGGTAATAGAATATTACCAATTATGACTTACACACAAGAATTAGCATATAAGATATTATCTAAGATGTATGATCAAAAAAGTCATTCAGCAAGAACAAGAATAAATATATAATAAATTTTATTTCTATATTGTTACTCCTGCCAGGTTAAAATGCTTAGAGGAAGGCCTCCAACATGATAACTGGGCTGCTTGTGAAGGATTTATAAGAGATCTCATTTCTCAGCATGAAAAAGTATAGATAGGTTGCTATTTACACATTAGAAGTATATACACTGAGGCAGAGCCAAGATGGCAGAGTAAAGGCAGACACTCACCTGAGTTCTCTCCAAAACTCTTACAAATACCTTTTTAAAAGTGACTATAAATAAATTCTAGTGCAGCAGAACACACAAAAAGAAAGAGAAAAATAATTCTAGCCTAAAACATCTTAGAAGGTTGGCAGCAAAGGTCTGTTGCAGCAGGGTGAGAGAGGAACCTGGGCCATGCTGATGCAAATCCAGTCCAAGCAAAACTGAGCAGGCCTTGGGGTGACTTGATCGATGCCAGCAATGGTGGATTCCAGACCTTTCAGTCCACAGATTCCAAAGTCAATTTAGAAGGTCAACAGGAAAGGCCTGTCACACTTGGGTAAAAGTGGAGCACAGTCCAGAACAGGCCACACCAGAACAGCCTCAGCCATAGCAAACCAGGAGTAGGCCTTGGGAGTGACTGAATCATAATTATCATTAGCAGTGGCTACTTCTAGAGCTCTCAGTCCACAGAGGAAAAGAGGGTCAAACAACTGATCAGGACCTTACAGGGTTGTGGGTTTTAGGTTTTTGTTTTTGTTTTGCTAACACAGAGGCAGGACCCAGTTGCTTTATCCATATTTGGATCCAGGTTTCAGCCCTGTGTGGCAGTACCAGGGCAAAGAAGAGTGCTAGTCAAGCAGGGTTTGTAGCCACAGTGGAGGAGGGACTGTTCTTACAATTCCTGGGCAGAAAAGAGTACTTGTGGTCACTCACAGACCAGAGCACTGGCCAGGAGAGAAGAGTAAACACCTCTCCTTAAATTATACCACCTTGAAAGAACTGAAAACTTATAGGTCCCTAGAAGTATCTCTGAAAATAGCTGCACAAAGCCCCTGAAGCTTGGGACAGTGTGCCCTCCAACCTGGAAACAGAGCCCTACTTTAACAAACAGTTAAAAATCAAATAATAGTCTGGGAAAAGGAGCAAATAATGGAAAAAATCTCTGACTATAGTGACAAGAAAGATCAGAACACACAAAGTCAAAGCTCCTCCATCCAAAGGTTGCAAAAAAAAATATGAAGTGGTCTCAGACCATGGAAGAGCTCAAAAAGAATTTTGAAAATCAAGTAAGAGAGGCAGAAGAAAAATTGGGAAGAAAGATCAGAGTGATGTAAAAAAAAACTATGAAAAATGAGTCAACAACTTGGTAAAACACACACACACACTCACACACACACAAATACTGAATAAAATAATACTTAAAAAATAGACTTGGCCAAATGGTAAAATAGATACAAAAACTCAATGAGGAGAAAAATGCCTTAAAAAGCAGATTTGGACACATCAAAAAGGACATTCGAAAGCTCACTGAAGAGAATAATTTCTTAAAAATTAGAATGGAGCAAAAAAAAAAATAAATGGAAGATAATGACTTTATGAGAAATCAATAAATCACTAAATGAAACCAACAGAATTTTTAAAAAATAGAAAAATGAGAAATATCTTATTGGGAAAACAACTGATCTAGAAAATAGATCCAGGAGAGATGATTTAAAAATTATTGGAATACCTAAAAGTCATGATATTGAAAAAAGCCTAGACATCATTTTTCAAGAATTTATCAAGGAAAACTTCTCCAATATTCTAGAACCAGAGGGTAAAATAGAAATAGAAAGAATCCACCAATCACCTCCTGAAAGAGATTCCAAAATTAAAACTACTAGAAATATTATAGCCCAATTCCAGAATTCCCAGGTCAAGGAGAAAATATTGTAAGCACCTAGAAAGAAACAATTCAAGTACCGTGGAGGCACAGTCAGGATAACACATTAATGTTTCAACTTTAAAGGATCTGAGTGCTTAGAATATGATATTATGGAGGGCAAAGGAGTTAGAATTGCAACCAAGAATCACCTACCCAGAAAAACTGAGTAAAAACTTTTGTGGGGAGAAGTATTGGGGGAGAGAAAGGACATTCAAAAAGATATGGGACTTTCAAGCATTCTTGATGAAAAGACCAGAACTGAATAGAAAATTTGAATTATAAATGTTAGAAGTAAGGGGCAGCCAGGTGGCTCAGCAAGTAAGAGCACTGGCTCCAGTGTTGGGACGACCTGGAGATCGAATCCCGGGCTCAGACACTCAGCACCACACCCAGAAATAACTGGCCGTGTAACCTTGAGCAACTTACTTAACCCTGATTGCTTAAAAAAAATAATAAAATAAATGTTAGAAGTAAGAGAAGCATAAAAAGTTAAATAAGAAAGGCAAATCATAAGACACTTAATAAGGTTAAACTATTTAAATTCCTAAATGACAAGATGATTTTTGTAAAGCATAAGACCTTTCTAATTATTAAGGTAGTTAAAAGGACTATATATATAGAGAGAGGGCACAGGTGTGAGTTGAAAATGAAGGGATGATATCTAAAAAATAAAATTAAGCTGTAAGACAGGAATGTACAGAGAGAAAGAGAAAGTAAAAGTAGAATGAGGTAAAATATCTTATGGTAAAAAGGCAAGAAAAAGTTGTAAACAGGGGAGGGGAAGATGGGGGGAGTTGAGAGAGTGAGTAAACCTAAATCTCATCAGAATTGGCTCAAAGAGGGAATAACATATACAGTCCATTGGGTGTAGAAATCTATCTTACCCTACAGGAAAGTAGGAGGGCAAGGGAATAAGAGAAGGGGATTGATGATTGAAGGGAGGGCATATTAGGGGAGGGTGTAAAACCAAGTATGAGTAGCTCTCCTGAGGACTGCTGCTGTGAATACCTTTAAGATTCTGATCCCATGGGAATAGTGAACTCTCTATTTATTCAGCAATAAAATAAAGCAAAACATTCACAGCAATATAACATAACAACTTATTACTAAAGTGGCTACATAGTCTTAAACAAAAGGTACCACTCAGTAAGTCACAATCTCCTCAATCAATATAAAGTACCTATCTAAAGTCTTTTTCATCTTGATTGGAGACTGGCTTCCAGTCATCCTTAACTCATTTATCCTTAAGGAGTAATCATCCTTAAGGGGCAGTGGAGAATACAAAGGTCTTCCACCCATACTTCACAGTAATCCATAATCTTTTCAGTCAACACTAAGTATCCAAGTAAAGGTCCTTTCATCTTGACTTGAGGCTGACCTCCAAACTCCATGGCTCCTCTTCCATGCTTCCAGTTCTTGCCTGGATTCACCCCACTGTTGCCTGGATCCACAGGTAGGCATGTCTCCCAGTTCTTGCCTGGATTTACCCATATCTTGCATGAATTCATGGGTACGCAACTCTCCACTTCTCTTCCATATTGAAGTTAACAGTGACTAGTATACTCTAAGCCCTTGGCAGTTTCTCTTTCTGGGAATACAAAGCTTAACAGAGCTACAACTGTATTTACATGCATTAAACTTAGCAAATGTACAACAACATTCCCCCACAAAGCCAGCATTATCATCTCAATTCACTTTTAGTCTGTGAAAGCAACACAGACCAACAGACAGAGCTTCTATCTGAGGAAACAAACACAAATTAGCAGTAAATTCCCAGGACTTCTAAAAACAGCAGTAAGTCCCTCTTCCAGGACTTCTATAAACAGACAGGAGTAAAGTCTTCTTTCAGGGCTTCTGAACCAGCAGTAAAGTCCCAGGACTTCTGTAACAACAGCAATGTCCCTTGTCAGCAGAGAGGATGCTTTGTTCTGACAAAGTAACATCAGCACAGACAGAACAGACAGACAGAGTACCATAACCAAAAGCATCTTTTCGGGGGGGCGGAGTCAAGATGGCAGAGTAGAAACATGACCTCCAAGAGGCTCCGGCTTCCACCTTCCCCAATCAATGTAAAAAGGGGACTCTAAACAAACTTTGGAGCTGTAGAACCCACAAAATGACACAGAGAAGCTAACCTCCCACTGAGGACAGCCTGGTAGGCCAGCAGGAATCGGCCAACACAGCGCTCTTGGAGTAGAGACCAGGCCCGGGTGAGCCAGAGGTTTTAGCCCCAGGGAGGGTCTGACCAGCTGCCAGCTGGAGGGACTCCAGATCAGCAGCAGCTGTGGCAATTTCCAGAATTATCCACACATAGATGGGAAGAACAAAGTAGAGGTCAGTGCAGTCTGGATTTTGGGACCCAGTAAGTGGGAGTGTGTAGCTTTTGCCCCCAGGGTGAGAAGACACTGAGACTTCCAGCACAGACAGCCAGTGACACAGGCCAGCTCCTGGCCTGCAGAGTGTAGGGGGACCAAGCAATCACTCTGAGGTGTAATCACTCTTGCTTTAACCTGCTCAGATCTGGATTGCAGTCTAGGGTGGAGGTTCTGGGGTGTGTGACCAGCTTGCCAAAGCGTGTGGAGGCCTCAGAGGGGGCACCCATCTAATACCTCCAGCAGCTGAGAAAACCCCAGCATTTGAGACAAAAGCTCCTCTGTCTGGGGGAAGAGTCCTACTGTGGCAAAAAGTCCAGGGGTCAAGTGACTGAGGGGCAACAACATGACCAGGCAAAGGAAACAAAGCAAATGGAAGATTCTGACATTAGACTCCTATTTTGGGGACAAAAAGTGTCAAAGCATGGAACAGGAGGAAGACAGTGAAGTCAGAATTCCTACACCAAAAGCTTCAAAGGAAAATACGAGCTGGTTACAGGCCATAGAAGACCTTAAGAAGCAGATAAGAGAAGGGGAGGAAAAATTTGGAACAGAAATGAGAACAATGCAAGAAAATTACGAAATGAGAGTCAACAGCCTGACTGAGGAAAATACTACCTTAAAAATGGACTGACACAAATGGCAAAGGAGACTCAAAAAGGCAATGAGGAGAAGAATGCCTTAAAAAGCTGAATTTGCCAGATGGAAAAAGAATCTCAAAAGCTCAATGAGGAGAATCATTGCTTCAGAATTAGTTGGAGCAAATGGAAGCTAATGACTTTATGAGAAATCAAGATGCTATTAAACAGATCCAAACAAATGAAATAATAGAAGGCAACGTGAAATATCTCATGGGAAAAACTACTGACTTGGAAAATAGATCCAGGAGAGATAATTTTAAAATTACTGGACTACCTGAAAGCCATGATCAAAGTAAACTAGAAATCATCCTCCAGGAAGTTCTGAAAGAAAACTGCCCTGATGTTTTAGAACCAGAGGGCAAGATAGAGTTTGAAAGAATCCACTGATCACCTCCTGAAAAAGATCCTAAAAAGAAAACTACTAGGAATATTATAGCTAGGTTCTAGAATTCCCAGATTAAGGAGAGAATATTACAAGGAGCCAGGAAGGAACAATTTGAATATTGTGGAAACACAATCAGGATAACCCAGGATCTGGCAGCTTCTACACTGAGGGATGGAGAGGCTTGGAATATGATATTCCAGAGGTCAAAGGAGCTGGGATTAAAACCAAGAATCACCTACCCAGCAAAAATGAGTATCATGTTTCAGGGGAAAATATGGTCATTGAGTGAAATAGAGGACTTTAAAGAATTCATGATGAAAAAACCAGAGTTGAATAGAAAATTTGACATTCAGATACAAGAATCAAGAGATGCATGAGAAGGTAAAAAGGGAAAAGAAATCATAAGTAACTTATCAAAGTTGAACTATTAACATTCCTACATGGAAAAAAATAATTGTAACTTGTGAAACTTTTCTCAGTATGAAAAGAGTTGACATGAATAGAAATATATATGACTATATATGAGGGAATATGGGCACATGAATATATATGTGAATGTGTGTATATATGTTTACAAGTATACATAGATAGAGGACACTGGACTAATTTAACAGGAAGGGATGATACTTAAAAGTTGAAATTAAGAGGTGAGAGAGGAATATAATGAGAAGTGATGGGGAGAGACATATTGGGGTAAACTATTTCATGTAGAAGAGGCAAGGGAAAATTATTACAATTGAGGGGAAGAATAGGAAGGCAAAAGGGAATGGGTCAACTTTATTCCCTTTGAATTTGGCTTGAGGAGGGAATGAAATACACACTAAACAGGGTATCTCACCCTACAGGAGAGTAGGCGTGAAGGGGATAAGAGGGGGGATGATGGAAGGGAGGGCAGGCTGGGGGGAGGGAAGTTGGAAGCACCCACTTTTGAAAAGGGACAGGATCAAAGTAGAGAATAGAACAAGTGGGAGGTGGGATAGCAGGGAGGGAAATATAGTCAGTCTTTTACAATATATCTACTCTGTTATTTTTTTGCATAAGCTACACATGTACAACCTATACTGAACTGCTTATCTTCCCAGTAAGGGTGGGAGACAAGGGAGGAAGGGAATGGATCTGGAATTCAAAGTTTTAAAATCAAATATTCAAATATACTATTATTAATACTATTTTACATGTAATTGGGAAATAAGATATACAGGCACTAGGGCATAGAGATCCACTGGAAAAGTCAAAAGGGGCATGGGAGAAAATATCAGAGAGAGCAGATTGGAGGAGGGAACATCTTGTGGGACTGCTATTTTGGGGCACTGGGTAGGGGGAAAATGGGGAGAAAATTTGTAACTCAAAATCTGGTGGAAATGAATGAATGTCAATCAGAAAAAAAATTTTTTTAAAAAGCATCTTTTATTCCAGTTTTGCTTGGCCCCAGCTTGTGCTCCAGTTTTTATCTGCCTTTTTTGGCACATTCCTCCCACTGTGTGCTCCATGTGATGACATTAGGCCTATTAAGGGCAACACAATGTATACTGTTTCCAACTTGAGACTTCAAACTTCCAACACTTGACACAATCAAAGGGGAGGCTTAAAGGCACTTGAATAGCTGAAACAAGGAGCAAAGTACTTGTTTGCTTGCCATTACAGAGGGTATAGTAAGAAGCAAAACAGTTTTGAGGAAGGACAGGGTGAAAGGAGAGAGAGAATAGAATAGATGGGGGTTGGGACAGGATAAAGGTAAATGCAGTTAGCAACAGTAATTGTGAAAAAAAATTGAAGCATATTTCTCTAATTAAGGCCTCATTTCTCAAAAACATGAAGAACTACATCAAACTTTTCCCCAATTGATTAATGATCAAAAGATAGGAATAATTTTCAGGGGAAGATCAAATCTACAGTCATATTAAAAAAACCTCTCACTATTGATTGGAGAAATGCAAATTAAAACAATTCTGAGGTACTACCTCATACCTGTTAGATTGCCTAGTGCCATAGAAAAGATAAATAACAAATGGTGAAGGAGATGTGGGAAAAATGAAACATTAATGTACTATTGGTGAAGTTGTGAACTGATCCAACCATTCTGTTGAGCAGTTTTGAAATATGTCCTAAAAGGTAAGAAACCATGCATTCCCTTTGACCTAGCAATACCACTAACAGGTCTGCCTCCCAAAAGAGAGAAAAAGAAAAGGAAAAGGTCCTATGTGTACAAAAATATTTATAGCATCTCTTTTCTGGGGGCAAAGATTTAGAAATTGAGGGGATGCTCATCAATTGGGGATTGGCTGAAAAATTTGTAGTATATGATTATGATGGAGTACTATTGTAATATAAGAGGATGCGCAGGATGCTCTCAGAAAAACCTGGAAAAACTTAGGTGGGCTGATGCAAAATGAAATGTACTATGTACAAAATAACATCAGTACTGTAAGATGATCAACTGTGAATGACTTAGCTATTCTCAGCAATACAATGATCCAAGACAAACAACTCTGAAAAACTTTCAATGAAAAATTCTATATATCCCCAGAGAAAGAACTGATGTGGTCTGAATACATATTGAAGCATAATTATTTTTACTTTATTTTGCCTGAGATTTTTTTTTGGGGGGGTCTATGTTTTCTTTCACAACATTACTGTTATGAATATGTTTTGCATGACTACACATGTATAACTTATATTGAATTGCTTGTCTTCTCAAATGGAGGGGAGGGAGGAAGGAAGAGAATTCGGGGCTCAAAGTTTAAAAAAATGTGAAAATTGTTTTTACATGTAATGGGAAAAATAAAATACTAATTTTTTTAAGTACATACACTGATATATACCCATTGAATTATAGAAATATATCTAACAATTGGTGGCTTGTGAAGTTCTTATATGAGCTTTAAAAAAAATTAGCCTTACTCATCTAATATATTTCTATGAGTTAAGCAGGCAGGTAGTATTATTTTTTATTAATAGTTGATAAAATTGAGGCTCAAGGAGGGTTAGTGACCAGCACAAGATTATACCGCTCACAAATGACAGCAAAAGGCCTTGAACCTAAATCCAATACTTTCTATATTAAACCAAGCATCATTAGAGCAAGAGATCCACTTGATAACCTTTCCCTCACACACAGATAGCTCCCCTTGTCAAGTGTTCTTTTCCTAAGGCATATTGTATTTATTTTCTATTTCAAAGAAGAATAACAGCTTCTCTGCTGAAATACTCTTCTTTAATTATCTCCAAAGTGGAAGAAATATCAAAGAAAATGTTGCTAATGATAAAACACCCACCATCTGCCTACTGAGCATTTGAAAGTTTCCTAGGGGTGGGGGAAACTTTCATAGAACAGATTTATATGTTTTCAATCTGGTCTAAATTTCAGCTTATTGTGTTCAAAAAGAAATACACAGCTCAATGTCAATTTCTACTCAGGTCATTGCTTTAATGAAAAAGAAAAAAAAAACCTGATATCTTTCATTCCAAAGAGATTTTAGCTACTGACTAGATGAGTTTATTTTAATGTCCCCTGGGGCAAATTGAAAGGAAATAGTTTGAATCAAAAAGACCCCAAATTAAGTTTTATTTTAAATGCTTTGTAGATGAAACAATTTGCAAAAATATGTTTCTTGTTAAGCTAATTTTCATTGAAAATACATATATTCTAATTCCTCATCCATGTATATACCAGTGTAAATGATATGTACATATATATGCATATATACATAAATGCACACACACACACACACATATATATTGTGCACATATGTCCATGTTTTATATATCCTAATCCGAAAGGGAGGGAATGGTTTTGAAATAATTCTGAAAATGCAAAAATAGCTTGACTATTGGCAGACAACTCATTTGAGGGCAAAGAGTATTGTGCCTAGAATCCTGATACTCAAACCTGAGTCTCATTTCAGTTACCCTCTTTTCTACACAATTTTTGGCAAATTATTCAATTTTTTTCTCACTCATTTTCCTTTACATTTGAACTCTTATAATTCTAGCTTCCTTACCTACCTCACAGGATTATTACTATGATAAAATCAATAATATTTCCTTTGTGCAATTTTTCTCTAAGTGCTACATCAATGCAAATAGAATAGGTACTAAGGTCTTTCCAACTCCATCCCCTCCCCAAGATCCACTTAGCTTCCAAAGTGTGTTTTTTTTTCCTAAAGCATAGATCTGTATCATCCTCTCCCTCAGCATCCCACTCAATAAACTTCAGTGACATCTCATTACCTCTGGTAGCAAATATGAGTCCTCTCTTTGGTCTTGAATGCTCTTAATAGAATTGTCCCTTCCTACCTTTCCATTCTTTTTACAGTTTACATAGATCTAATTTCTAGTTTGCTAAATGACACAGGGAAATGAATTTTTTTAAAGAAAAGAGAAAGGAATCAATATATATGCATATATTAATTCATATGTAAGCATGAACTTTACAATACAATTTTAAAAAATTTTGACAAACACCAGAAACAAAGCTGAGCAACACAGGCATCAAGGTATCAAGACTTTTCGTGTTGAACCAAAGTGTATTTGTCAATATTCACTCTACTTTTGAGGTTAGTAGTATTTTTGTTTTAGTTTGTCTGCATGTGTGTTTTATTTTCATTTTTAAATTTTGTTTGCTTTGTTTTGTACTTTGGAAGCATTGCCTACTTTCCTGGCAACAGCACATCATCTTTTGGGAGCTTACTGTTTTCAAATGTATTATTTTTAATATTTAAAGATTAAAGCATTTTTTCTAGATGACTTGATTTTTGACTTGGATAACAAACATATAATTTCGGGAACAGAAAGGACTGTGGGTATTATCATTCCCAACATCAAAATTCAGAATTTGAGAGATGAGCAAGCAAATGACAATGGAAATCATGACTGGAGCACAGAATTCTAGTTACCAAGACAGTAAATTCTAGAGTCAAAATTAGAGCCCTCACTATCTGGGGACCAATTTCAAAGAACTTCCCATTAAACAACTGCCACCTATCCAGAATATGTACTTTTTTTTTTTTGCTAACTTCAGATGTTCTGAATGAATGACTGTGATATATTGGCTATCCAGATGTGGGGAAGCTGAAACAACTATTTTATCTGATGACTAATCAGGTTAGAGTCATAGTGGTCATGTCAATTGTCACCTGTAGTAGTCTCACAAACATGGAAAACATAAATATTTAGCAGCAAAACTGAGCAGTTGTCATTGGTAATTTACATATACCCTTTTCTATGTTTGTATACTATTAATATTTGTTTCAAAAATCATAACTAGAAATGCTGGGTTAGTAATTAATACTTTTGAACCTCTTTATATTCTTGGGAAGACCTTGATTGAAGGAATTATGTCAAGTATTCAATGATAGAAAACAAACATTAATGAGATCCATGGATAGGATGCCAAATTCCTTGGTTAATTGAAATATCAGTTCTATTTAGTGTGTTATAAGTGAAACAGTACAATCATTTAAAAACCCTTTGTATTTTAACTACCTCTTTCCTTTCCTAAGGAAAATAAATATGCTATTCAAAGTTCCTCATTTTCAGTCCCTGACTTTTCAATACAAAAATTAATTGCATGCCAGCATTTAAAGCTGAATATGTCTTATTTTCTCAGCTTTCTGTAGTGACCTCTTCACACCAGTGACAGGTTCAAAAAAGGAAGAATCTTGGCTGTTCACCTGTTTAAAGTCTGAAAATAATAATTCACTTAACTAGCAGAAGTAGCATCATGTTATGCATCTTGTTTCCAATAATCAGCTGTTCTGGGCAGTTGGTAGTATTCATTTCAAAATGCCATGGAAACACCTACATTCATTGCTTTTGTGAGCTGTGAAAAGATTCATCATATTTTGGTTGTTCTTGTTTTCTTTACTGCAACTGATTCCCTAAGTGAGATTGGATCCTCTATAGCTTTGCAAATATCAGTCTTATGTTATATTATAGTGGACAAAAGTAATTACTTCTTAGGTTATTATTCATTTAGGAAGAGTTTTTGATCCTTGCTGACCAAAGCTAAAGAGGAATCAAAAGTTAAACAATCTTTAGCTCAGTATGATTCAGTTTAATTAAATAAGCATATACTACATGTATACTATATGCTACATATTGCTATATGTATGAATGGAAGCCCCATGAGTGGAAGACTTTGATGGACTGGACACTATGAACTTCATTGTGGAGCAGGACCTACCGAGAGAGCTGTACAAGGAACTGGGAGCTGTCTGCCATTGAATCCAGGTGACAGTTTGGTGAATCCAGGTAGAATCTGAGACCATGGAAGGGGATCCAGGGAATCTGAGAACTGGCCCCAAGTCAAGATGAAAAGACCTCTCCCTGAGTACTGAGTAATGATGAAATTGTAGTTTTTTAGTGACCTAGGGGTGGAGGGTTTGTGTATTTTCCAATGATTGTACTTATTGATTAATGATATTTAATAATTGATTGCTAAATAAGTGACTGATTGAGTTAATTTAGTGTGCCCCATGAGTGGAAGACTTTGACTATTGTACTTTGAGATGATTGTTCTTTGTTCTAAATATTTTTATCGCTTTGGTGAAAACTATGTGGCCATTTTAATGATAAGCTGTTGTGAATACTATAATGTGATTTTCTGTGATAAGTTGTAATATTGTGAATATTATACCTTGATTTTCTGTCAATGTTTTGCTTTTATTTGTTGTGGAATAAATAGAGTGTTCACTATACTATATAATCAGAAACTTAAAAGCTGCTCACAGTAGTATTCTTCTGGAAAACTGCTCATACATGGTTATCATAGTAGTCCCACACACTCTGTGCCCAGCATTTGATATGTAAATGAAACTGTTAAAACTCATTTTTCTGCAATGTTGGTTGAGTCAATCACTGTAACATTAAAGAGCCTCCTGGGAGGCAGAGTGGCATAGTAGAGAAGCACTCAGTCTAACTCTTCCAAATTTCATTCCAAATATCTAAAATAACAATTCAAATTGAATTATAGAGGGGCAGAACCAATAAAGGTTCAAGTGAAATAATTTTCCAGGTTAAAACAACTTAGGAGGTTGGCAAGTAAGTTCTTTCTCACTAGAGTGCTGGTGGAGTCCAGGGCACAGCACAGAGAGAGCAGCATAGGCCATGCCACATCAGGCCATGGAGGTGGCTTCAGCAGCAGCAGCTTCAGGAGTTCTCAGCCAGTTGATGTTTGTGGGTAGAGTAGGGTTAGACAGCAATTTAGAAGGAGATTTCAGAGAATACTATCCTGATTCTGGGTTTAGGACCCTTTTCCACAACATATACTTAGTATTAGGTTGCAGTACCAGGGCCTAAAGGGGTAATAACACTTGCAGCCACAGTGGAGCAAGGGTCTTTGTCAAAGTTCCAAGGCAGAGGGGAATGTGTGTGGTCACTTATAGGGGAATAAGGGCCCTGGTATCAATTCCAAAATAGAGAAGAGGTCTAGCAATTATGACTACAGGAAAGCAGGATAACTGGCTAGAGTCCCTGGAAAAAGAAGAATGCTAGCACTAGTGACTAGAAAGGAACAAGATCCTTTCCTGGAAAAAGAAAGACCAGAGCACTGGCTGTGAAAAATGCATCACATCTCTTCTTATACAGTAACACCTTGGAAGCATCAAAATCTATAGACCCCCTGAGTTAGCTCTGAAAACAATAGTACAAAAGACATGAAACTTGGGACAGTGCCCGCTCTACCTGAGGAGGATTATTTTGACATAAAATAAAAAAGTCATGAAATAGAGTGGAATGAGCAAACAACAAAACAAAAACTTGACCATGTCCAGTTATTTTTAGTCAAATCTAAATCTTTGTGACCACATTTGGGGTTTGCTTGGCAGAGATACTGGAATGGTTTGCCATTTATTTCTTCAGCTCATTTTACAAGTGAGGAAACTGAGGCAAAGAGGGTTAAGTGACTTGCTCAGGGGCACAAAACTAATAACTGTCTGGGGTCCGATTTTAACTCAGAAAGATGAGTTTTTCTTGACTCTTGTCTCAGAACTCTATCCACTGTGCCACCTACCTGCCTACTATGGTGACAGGGAAGATTAAGATACACACCTGGAAGAAGACAATGAAGTCAAAACAGCTATAGGCAAAGCCATGAAGTAAAATATGAATTAGTCACATTTTCTAAAAGAATTCCTAGAAGGACTCAAAAAACAATTTTTAAAATCAAATAAAAGAGGTAAAGGAAAAAATGGGAAATGACTGATTCAAGAAAATTATGAAAAGAGACTCAACAGTTTTGTAAAGAAGGCACAAAAATACTAAAGAAAAGAAAACCTTAGAAAAGAAAATTAGCCAAATGGTGAAAGAGGAAAAAAAGTTCATTGAAGAGAAGAAAACTTAAAAAGCACAATTGGACAAATGAAAAAAATGTTACAAAATCTCAGTGAAGAAAATCATTGCTAAAAATTATATCTGGGCAAGTGTAAGCTAATGACTTTATAAGACATCAAGTAATGATAAAACAATATCAAAAGAAAGAAAAAAAGAAGAAAATGTGAAATACTTCATTTAAAAAATAACTGACATAGAAAATAGATCAAGGGGTCATAACTTAAACATTGTTGGATTATCTGCAAGCCATGAAAAAAAGATTATCCATAATATTTGAACAATTTATTAAAGAAAAGTGCATAATATCCTTGAACCAGAGGGAAAAATGGACATTGAAACAAACCACCAATGACCTCATGAAAGAGATCCCAATATTAAAACTTGCAAGAATATTATAATGAATTTCAGAGTTCCCACATCAAGGAGAAAATACTGCATGCAGCCAGAAAGAATTAATTCACATATTATGGATTCATAGTCAGGATCACATATAATTTAGCAACTTCCACATTAAAGGGGCAGAGGGCTTGGAAAGGTAAACTAGAAGATAAAGGAGCTAAGATTACAACTAAGAATCACATAGCAACAAAACTCAGTGCAATCCTTCAAGGGGAAAATGGACATTCAAGAAAATAAAGGAATGTCAAACATTTCTGATGAAAAGAGTAGAAATGAATAGAAAATTTGAGTCTCACATAAAAAGGTAAACATGAAAGAAAATCATTGTGAATTAAACATGATTAACATGTTTATATTCCTATAAAGGAAAATGATAATTGTAAGTCCTTAGATCTTTATCATCATTAGGGCAGTTAGATGGAGCATATATAGGAAGAGGACATGGGTGTGAATTATCTATGATGCGATAATTTCAGAAAAATAAAATTAAGGGGTGAGGATGAAAGATGTACTACTAGAACGGTAAGGGAGAGGATGAGGGGGAAAATTATCTCGCATAAAACATTGTGAGAGGAAGTGTTTCTATAATGAAGGGGAAGATGGAGGCGTGCAATGCTTGAAACTTACTCTCATCAGAATTGTCTGAAAGAATAAATAGCATACAAATTCTGTTAGGTATAGAAATCTATCTGTACCTACATAAAAATAGGAAGGTAAGTGTGTAAGAGAAGGTGAGGGAGAATGATAGAAAGGAGGATGGATTAAGAGAGGTGGTACTCGGAAGCCAAACAGATTTTGGTGGATGGGGGGAGAGAGAGAAGGAGAAAGAAAGAGAGACAGAGACAGAGAAAGACAGAGAGACAGAGAGAGACAGACAGAGGCAAAGAGAGAGAGGGACAGAGAGAGAGAGGGAGAGACAGAGACCGAGAGCCAGAGGCATAGACAGAGGCAGAGACAGAGAAGAGAGAAATAGGGAAAGATAGGATGGAGGGAAATGCACAGTAATATAACTATGAAACAGAATAGGATGATCTTATGCTTACAGTGGAAATACACAGAGTAAAAACAAGGTGTTGAAGCAGCATCTATTATACTTCAGCTGAGGTTAAAAAAAGGCAGGGGTAGCAATAATGAATTCAGACAAAGCAAAAGCAAAATTATGCCTATTTAAAAAAGATAAATGGGGAAACTATATTGGCTAAAAGGTACCATAGAAACGAAGTAATATAAATATTAAAAAATATATATACATCAAAAGTGATAGCATCCAAATTCTTAAAAGAAAAGTTAGTTAAATGAATTACAGAAGGAAATAGAAAGCAAAACTATATTAGTGGAAAACCTCAACATTCTCCTCTCAGAACTAGATATATCCAACCATAAAACAAACAAGAAAGAAGTTAAGGAGATGGATAAAATTTTTTAAAAGTTAGATGTGATAGACCTCCAGAGAAGATTGAAAAGAAATAGTAAGAATTGTACCTTTTTCTATGCTTTACATTATACCTTCACAAAAATTCGCCATATATTAGGGAATAAATTCTTACAAACCAAATGCAGAGAAATAGAAATATTAAATTCATCCTTTTAAGAAAAATAATATAATAAAATTCTAAGACCAAAGATAATGAAAACATAAATTAAAAGTAAATGGAAACTAATAATAATTCTAAAGAATGTGTGGGTCAAAGAATAAATGCAAGAAACACTCAATAATTCCATTCAAGAGAATGACAACAATGAGCCAACATACCAAAATTAATGATATGCAGCCAAAGCACTACTTATGGGGAAATTTAAATCTCTAAATGTTTACATAATTAAAAGAGGTAAAGAGAAAAATCAATGAATTTAATATGAAGGTAAAAGAACTAGAAAAAGAAAAAAATTTTAAACCCACAATTAAATACCAATGAAACTAAGATTAGAAAGAAAACAAGAAAATGTGGTGAAAATTACAGTAAGTTTCTCTGATAAAGACCTCCTTTCTCAAATACATAAAGAATTAAGTCAAATTTGTGAGAAAACAAGCCATTTCAAAATTTTAAAATTGTCAAAAGATATGAGCAGGGCATTTTCAGAAGAAGAAATTAAGGTCATCTGTAGTCGTATGATCAAAAATGTTCTAAATTATCCTTGATTAGAAGAATGCGCATTAAAAGAATTTTGAGGTCCCACCCTATACCTATCAGAGTGATTAATAAGACAGAAATGGAAAATAACAAACTTTGGGTAGGAGGTGGAAAAATGAGGAAATTAATGCATTGTTGGTGGAGTTGTTAACTGATCCAAGGATTTGGGGGAACAATTTGAAACTATGCTCAAAAGGCTATAAAATCCTGTATAACTTGTGACTTAGCAATTTCAAACTAGAACTATACCATAAAAAAATTGCAAAAAATGAAAAATGACCTATCTATGCAAAAATATTTATCACAGCTCTTTTTGTTTTGGTAAAGAATTGGACAATGAGGGGATGTCCATCAGTTGGGAAATAGCAGAACAACTTGTGGCACAGGATTGTAATAGAATACTATTATATGAAATGATAAGCAGGATGCTTTCAGAAAAACCTGAAAAGACTTAAATAAACTGAAACAAAGTGAAATGAGCAGAACCAGGAAATTATACTGATTACCAGTCATATTGTGTGATGATTCATTGTAAATGACTTAGCTATTCTCAGCAATACAATGATCTGAGACAATTCCGAAGGACTTATTTTGAAAAAAGGCTATCCACCTCCAGGGAAAGAATTAATGGAATCTGAATACATATTGATGCATCCTTTTTTTTTTTTTTAAATTTCCCTTTCTTTGTTATTCTTCTTGTTGTTGTTTTCCTGAGGAAGTCTTCATTTTATTTTCCAACATGGCTAAATTGGAAATGCCTTACATAATGGCACATGTATAATCTATATCAAATTGTTTGTCTTCTCAGGCCAGAGTAAGAGGAGAGAGGAAGGAAGAGAAGACATTAGAGAAAGAATATGGAACTTGAAATTAAAAAAAAAAAACCTGAATTTTAAAACTTTGTGTTGACATGTTTATATAAAATTAGAATAAAAATGAAAATTTAAATAAAAGTTAAATGACAAAACAGAACCTGCTGAAAGAGATCTGTAACTGTTCAAAGTAATTTTCCATGACTATCCAAACAGGAAATATCAAAGGGATGAAAACTATATGTTGCTCAAATGGAAGTTCATTTGGATAGACAATCCATATGATGCCTATTCTTGATTGTTTTTTTTTATTTTAACTGGTTGCCATGATTCCCATGCTATAAGCCCATAATACATTATTTAAAAAATAAAAGATACATACTTGAGTAAGATGATTGAAAGTAATATAGTAAGGCAACTGAAAATTTCATAGTCATTGCTCCTAGGAAACATTCTGTTCTTTTTTTAACTATCAATTTAGGGGAGCAGATAACTGCAAAATTGACTTAAACTTTTCAAAATCCATTTACTTCTTCCAGTTAACTCATATATAACCAAATTTCTTTAGTATGTAAAGTCATAAAGCATAATTATGAGAGACCAACAAGTTATTCTGATATCTTTAATAGCCTCTTTTCCCCAGTGGTTAAGGAGTTTTTCTTCAGACTCACCCTAATATTTTCAAACTTCCTTTTTGTGGATCATCTAGGTTCATTTTGTCCCATAATATACATACAGTAACAAAGAAGTGTCCCATTCAAACCCTTCATACTATTCTACTGAGAATTCATCTTAACAGTGTATGTTGAGGATAATTAAGGAGAAAATCTAAGGACTAAGGGAGAATAAGCATGACTGGGAAATAAAATAAGAAGTGGTAGATGAATGAATGAAAAAAGGAGTTGTCAGAGTATGTATATATGTATAATATTGCTTTAGTATTAGGATGATACTATGTGTACTTAACATTGCGCTAAGTACTGGGATTACATTAGGAAAAAAGGCCAGTACTTATTTTCAATGAGCTCTTACTTTAATAGAGAGAAAGCATGTGTTACAAAAGAAAGTTCAGCTACTGGGAAGATTGAATACCCCAAAGTCCTAGAGGAACATCCGTGATATGGAGAGAAAATCCCTTAGGTTATGCAAGTAGGTCAAATGGCAGTGCTAGGGAGTTACAGCATATTAAGGAAGGGCACATGGTAAGACCTGGAGGACCTTAGCATATATTGACAGGATAAATACTAAGTGCAAAGCTTTACTTTGTTGACAACCTTGGAAAAGGGAAAAGGCAAGGATACAGGGTGCCTGAAGTAATAAAAAATGTCCTGACCACCTGGCCTTCCCAGATGATTTCTGGGATGCCCTATGCTAGCAGATCACAGTTGGGAAGAGATAAGGGCATGGGAATGTCTAATGATGGCAGATCTCAATAATAATAGAGATAATTGGCAGGACAAATCAACTAAAAAGTTAAGTGGAATAATTAAATAATTTAGTATATTGATAAAGCGAAATTAGTAAAACACGGGGAGGGGAAAAGAAGAAGAGGTGGATATGGTTAATGTGGAGTTGAAACAAAGGAAAGGGATCTGAACAGGATTATTTGTAAAACACTTTTATCAAGTACTTAGGGTTGAGGTAAATTCTTAAAAGTACTTTTTTGTTTTGTTTTGCTTTAGGCTGAAAATCTTAATCATTGTGGAAACTCAGGGTGATTTTGCAATGACTTGCATCATACATGTGGGGTTTTTATTTCTGCCACAACCTAATGAATGTTATCTGTATTCCAACTGCTGGCTGATCTCTCTCTTGGAAGAGACAGGAAAAGGACTTGAAAATGCCTCCCCACGCTCCAGGTTGGTAAGAAGAATGTGTAGTTCCCAAAGGAAATAGAATATAAGCCTGCAATGGGAAAGAAAGGATATAATGTTAAGAAGGAGAGACAAACCTTATCAGCATGATGGAAAAATGGTAGAGAATTACACAGATGAGAAAGGGAAGGAAAAGGATAACTATACAGCCAGAGATTAAGAACAGAACTGAGATTCTTCCTGAAGAGGAAAGCATGGGGTGCTCTGAAAAGAAACAAATGGCTTGTCTTTGGAAGAATGTTATAATAGAACCATGAGATCTTTTAGCTGAGAGGTCTAGTAAGGGGTAGAGAAAAGAAAGAAGAGAAATAGCAGGGACGATACCATGCTTACAGGTACCGAACCTGATATATGTTTTCTCCATAACTATGATGTAGATGTCTGTTACCTTCCTGAGATATGCATCCAGGTTGAAAGAGAACCATGAATCCAGTCTGTCTTTGGTTCTGAATGATGTAGACATATCTGGCAGCTAACTCAGTATTTAGGAAGATAGGAATCATATCTGCCCTGAGGGCATAATGTTACCACCCTGATGGGAAGATGAGATATCCAACATTCTCCAGACCTTTTGAAACAGGCAAAGTCCTGTTCTAGTTATAAGGTGGGTAGAAGGTAAGTTGTGACATAGATGAAATTGAGTTCTTTCCTTACTTTTCTTCCAGCCCCAAGAGTTCTTCCTTAGCAATATGCTAGAAAGTCAGTTTTTGGAATCCTGTCCCTTCTCAACTTCCTAGATAATTCCTTTTAGCATTTGGTCTCAGATCTATTTAGGCCTATTTATGATTGATTAAGACATTTTCTCATGTAATAAATGTAGCAAGGTTGAAATGGGGTGGGGGTGGTTTTGATACTACTCTTTACATTTACCTGTAATTGTACAAAAAAGGTTAGTCAAGGAAGGGACAGGGCACTTAAGTGGGGTGGACAGGATAATGATTATCGAAAAGAGAAAAAAAAGCAACCCAAATCTTTGTTTCTGTTTTCCCTGCAAAGAGAATAATTATCATTCTGAATATTATAGAATATAAATGACTATTAAGGAACTTATACACAAGCTGAGGAAGGAAACAGAGAATAGCTAGCTTTCCTTAAATGAATTCACCTGGTCCAGGTCTTGAAAGGGCTGGCAGGTGTGAATGCTGTGTCTCTTTTAGTGACATTTGAAAGGTCATGAAAAACAAGAGAGGTATAAAACATTGAAAAGGGAAAATATCACAATTTTAGAAGAAGATGAACAAGAACAAGATGTACAAGAAGAATAAGGAGGAGAAGAAAGAAAAGGAGGAAGAGAACAAAAAGAACAAGAATAAGAGAAAGAAGAAAAATTGATGATGATGATGATGATGATGATTATAATGATGACAATGATGATGATGATGATGATAGTGATGGTGATAGTCTGGAAACTATATACCAGAAATCTGGACTTCAATTATTGAGAAAATTCTAGAATGCATCATTTAAAAAAGAACATTTGGAAAAGGAATCAGAGATTAGAAAGACCAAGCATTGCTTCATCAAGAACATAATGCCACATTAACTTTATTTCCTTTTTTTACAGGATTACTAAACTAGTGGAGGGGCAGTATGCTATGGACATAATTTTAGTGAAACTTTTGATAAAGAATTTCTTACTATTTTATGGAGAAGATGGAGTGATGTTGATTCAATGAAAATTCAGTCAAATGGGTTAATAAATGTTTAAATAGCCAAACTCAATGCGTTGTTGCTAATGGTAAAATTTCATTATATCAGGAGGTCTTCAGTGGAATTCCCCAAGATCCTTGTTGGTGTTGTGCTATTTTTTTTTCATTAATGGCATCTAATAGATAGTATACTTATCCAATTTGCACTTGACCTCATGTTGGCAAGGATAGCTAAAAAGGTACTTGACAGAGTCAGTTATCTAGTCGATGCTTAAGAGGCTAAAATACTGAGTTGACAATAAAATGAAAGTCAATAGGGATGTTACATCATGCAATTGGGTACCAAAAAGACTTTATGAGGGAGCCATGGCCAGATGGTAGCTTTTCTGGAAACAAGATCCAGGAAGTTTATGGGAATCAAGATCAAAGGGATTTAACAATGTGAAATGATAGTAAAAATGATAATGTAGTCTAGGAACTTGTAAGTTTTCAGTTCTTCCAAGGTGGTATGACCTAAGAAGAAGTGTGTTTACTATTCTCCTGTGAGTGACTTCTTGCTTTCCTGGAATTGCAAACTCTGGCATGTTAGTACAGCTTCTTGTCCTGGGACTGAGACCCAAGACTGTGACCCTGATCCAAGTATAGGCAACGCAACAGAGTCTTGCTCCTGGTGTGAGCATAGGGACCCCTATAATCTCTTTCTGATCAGTTTTCCAATCCCTTATTGTCTGTGGGTTGAGAGGTCCAGAAATCACCACTGCTGTCACTGATTCAGTTGCCTCAAGGCCTACTCTTGGTATTATGGGGCCCAGTCTCTGCTGGTATGGACCACACTAGACTAAGCTTCACCCTGGTGCAACAGACCTTTCCTGATAACCTTCTAATTTGTTTTAGACTGGACATGTTTTCACCCTGTCTTTTGTGGGTTTTCCTTCTCTAGAATTTGTTTTGAATCACTTAAAAATATATATGGAGGAGTTTAAGGGGGAGCTCATGTGAGTCTATGCCTTTTTTCAGTCATGTTGATTCCACACCCCACACCCCAAGTTTTGGAGATATTGAAGGAAAAAGGAAACAGTCAAAAGGTCAGATTGGCTGAAAAGTGGGAATGATAAAATGAAATAATGTACCAAAATCCAAGAAAGTAGGCTAGCAGCATATTGTGAAGGATTTTGACTGACAAATAACAGACTATATACATACTTAAACTTATTTAACAAGGGCATTAGATGGTTATAGGATCATAGATCTATAAAAGACTTCATGGGTAATTAGTCTTTCATTTAAGCATATGTGTGTGTGTGGGGGGGGGGGGGTGTATGTGTCTGTGGGAGAGAGAGAGAGAGAGAGAGAAAGAGAGAGAGAAGGGACGGCCAGGTGGCTCAGTGAGAAAGAGCACTGACTCCAGTGTCAGGATGACCTGGGCATCAAATCTGGGCTCAGATACTCAGCACCACACCCAGAAATAACTGGCCGTGTAACCTTGAGCAAGTTACTTAACCCTGATTGCTTAAAAAGAGAGAGACAGACAGACAGACAGAGAGAATAGAGAACCAATATTAAGGTATTGCAATAACTCCAGAAGGGCTTGAACTCAGGATCATGCCTGTGTTACTAAAGAATACTGAACTTAGAGTCAGAAAAACCTAGCTTAAAACTTTGCCATAGACAATTTCCAATTAATTATATGACCCAGTTATGTGGCTTGAATTCTCAACCTGAGTTTCTTCATTTGTCAAATGGGAATAATAATAGCACTGTCTCAAAAGATGTTGAAAAGATCAAAGGAGATTATATACATATAGACACACACACATACACATGCACATTACTTTATAAAAGTAAGCTGTTATTTTTGTAATCATTATTATATCATATTCCTAGCTATAGATTTTGGTTGTTTTTTAAAAATGTTATGCAACAGTATTGAAGGGTTTCTGTTGGCAAAAGTGATTGTTTGGTAACCTTATGCAAAATATAATAAAATTAATGATTAATCAAAAGAAGTCAACACCCTTCACCTCTTTTAACAGAACCTGGGGAAAAAGCTGCTCTTGAGGCTAATGAGATCACTTATGATTGATGCTATTTCTGAATAAACTTGGTAGACGTGTTCACTTTTCCTATCCCTTTAAGATTAATTACACGTGAGTACTTCAGTTTGAAGGAGTGATTTTGTATAAAGCTAATTAACGGAGGAAATTGTGAAACATGAACTATATTTTAATTGCTTTTGTTTTAGCTTATTGGGGTTTTTTGGCAATGAGATAAAAAAAACTAAAATGCTATTATTATGAATTTAGAATAATAAAAGCATCTTCTTCCCATAGGATATTAGTAAAAGAGAAGGATATCAATATATATCTCTGAAGATTAATTATCTGGGAGCTAGATGGATTGACATTTTACAAACTCCTTCCTTGCCTTCCTATTGTTATTTACTTGCTACTATATTTACATAAACCTCTATGATAAACTTATATATGCTATTTATCAATCAGTGTTTTAATAAAGAAAATTCAAAATGAGGCTAAGTACTGATGACTAATTTGGCTATCTTTTTCCCAAGGATATTCATCTACACACCTACTCGCCAATGAATACCTCCAGCTTAAGTAGGTACTCCATCATTGTCATATGAACTACAAGCCACAAAAAGTTCCTGGCATTTTCAAAGCCAGACATCTTACTTTGTAAAAGAAAACTATCAATCTGAATGTCACCAGAAGGCATACTATTATTAGCAGAATACAGAGTTGCCATTAGAGGGGGAAACATAATATTTTTTGAGGTTACTACATTACTCTGGCCTTTAATTTGCACTTTGTGCTATTAAAATGACCACTTTTGATCTTATTTTTTCTTTCTATTTTATTTTTTGGCCTTTATGTGTGAGTTCATCCATTCAAGGATCTCTTGGTGTAGACACTTTCTAAAGTGATGCAAGCAGATTGGTAATCTAGCAGATGCTAGAGTGGCACAGTGGTTAGTGTGTTGGGTCAGGAATCAGGAAGATGAACTCAAATCTCCTCTCAGACATTTACCAGTTTTGTGACCCTGGGCAAGTCAAAACTCTCTCAGACTCAGGTTCTTCATCAGTAAAAAATGGGGATAATAACAGTATCTACACTACAGTGTTTTGAGGATGAAATGAGATATCTGTTTTAAAAAGTGCTTAGCACAGTGCCTGGAAAAACCTAGATACTATATTATTCTGTTGCCATCTGTTGCTTATAGTTTTAGAGAACTGGCTAGAGAACTAAGATGTTAAGTGACTTGGCCAAGGTAAACAAACCAATATTTGTCAGAGGAATAACATGAATCTCTAGGTCTCCCTGGTTCTGTGCCACAATGAAAATCTATTAATTTATTTAATTAATAATTTAATTTGCACTTTTAATTAATGATCATTTTATTTGATTTATTAATATAGCATGGTAGGGCTAACCAGAAGTATTAGCACCTTGCAAACACTAATGAAGTCCATGTGAGATAATAAAGAGACATTATTGCAATTTTTCAAAAGGGCCTCTTAGAAAGACAAAGTAATTGGCTCATGGCCACACATTAAATCAATGTCAAGGAATAATCAACATTCACTGACCATTGCAGGCTCCAACACCATTCTTTCTCTTGATCATTAAAAAATGATGATGGCATAAATATTTATTAGCATGTAATTAGGACATAAGGGATCAATCTGGAGGTTTAGTAATTAATTAAAACTCTAATAGTAGTTAAAGAATAATTAGGGCCTTAAGATGGATTCTACTTCAATTTATGAAGAAATCTTGAAAAATTAATTAGTTTTAAGGGAACTGGAAAATAACAATATAAATTAACTTATTAATTAAACAGATGTTTGAATTTTGACAAAATATCAGCAATATACTTTTAAAAATTGTTTAATATATTATGGCAGATGAGATCATAGTTACATGGGTTCCTATTGGTGATTCTATCATATTCCAAAAGTTGCTTATTAAGATCATACTTTTGAAATCATGGTAAATTTCTTAGATTTATTGACTGATTCTTGAAAGTATCTTAGTTGCGAGGAAGGGTGGTACATGCTTGTTATAGAGTGTAATCCCCGTTACATTAAGTGTAATGGCAAGCAAAGCAATACTTAGCAACTTGTTTCAGTTATTTAAGTATTTAGCATCTTGTTTGATCCCTACCTTGTGATTTCAAGGTGGGAGAACTTTGTACTTTGTACCCCTTAAGGATAATTGAGTTAAGTATCATTTGGAAGCTAGTCTCCAAATCAAAAAGAAAGGAGACTTTCTGACTGACAAGATTAAAGCAATGTGACCTAGGGGTGGGAGACCTTTTGAGTTAAGGACTTACTAAATGATATATTTTGTTTAAAACTATGTGGCCACATTAGTGATAAATTGTTATGTTATATCATTGTGAATGCTGTACTTTGGTTTCTTTGAATGTTTTGCCTTAGTTTATTGCTGAATAAATAGAGAGTGTGCTATACATGTGATCAGAACCTTGAAGCTATTCACAGCAGCAGTCCTCTTTACTTTTACCAAGCTTGTGCTTGGTTTTACACTAAGGAGATTGAAGGTCATGGATGACTTTATCTCTGGAATTCTGAGATGCAGTAGGGATAAAGTCAATGAGATATCCACATTGAATCCAGCAGCAATATGGTTTCCCCACTATTATTACAAGGTCAGCAGACTAACATAGGGCAAAGTAGCGCAGGTTAGAAACTGAATGGTTTAACAATTCTGTACTATATCGATGTCTAGCTTTATGTTTCTACATATCCCAGACTCTATTTAGATATAAAGATAGAGATATGTAACGGACATATACATATGTCATGACCTTTTGAAAAATAGCAACAATTTCTTTCTATGTATGTACTTATGTGTGTAAATACATACACACACAAATAATTTTAAAAGATCTCTTTAAGAAGCAAATCTTTGGGATGTGATAGAATCACGAATATGAATCAATATTGCTTGAATTTCATTTCTGTGATTTCACATAACTACATTTGTCATAATATATTTCACTATAACAACAAAAAAAACTTTCAACTTTCCGTTTACCTTCAGTAGTGCCAATGCAATATTCACAGCACTGATGGTGACTGTCATTATGCTGGCATAGTTCTCAATTGCAAAATATAACAGACTCTCCATATAGGAGACAGAAGCAGAATATTTATTCAGATGCAAGAATACCAAATTCTAATACCAGGAAACTGAATCCATCATAGCAACATAGAAGTTAAGACACCAAAATGCAGCAGAGAGCCACACCATCTTTTAGCCTTCCCACAAACCAATATTCACAAGCCTAGCTGTCTCCCTGGGTGTTCCCTCTCTTCCCTGTAGCTCTAAACATTCTAACTCCCAGCTTCCTATGGCTCTGCTCCACCCTTCAGCAAATTCCTCCCACCACAGGCTCCATGTGGGGGCAGGAAAGATTTTCAAATCAGAGAAGATTCAAATTCCCTTAGGTTCATTAAGGGGCAGGGATGATCTTCAAATTCCCATTCCCATTACACCTTCCAAAAAAATCATTTTATGCCAATATTATGCTTAAAAATCAAACCTCTATTTAATTAATAAGTTAATTTCAGTTGTCAGATAAGTTAAAGTTGCTTAATTACTTTGAGTTAAATTTAATTAAATAAGTGAAATTTAATTGGTTAGATATAATTAAGTTTTTACTAAATTTATTTATACATATACCTATTTGTGTATGTATATATTATGTTCACATAATGTACACAAATATTCATTATGTGTATATGTATGTGTGCTTTTCATGACATAATACACCACCTAGGACATGTATGTGTATATGTCTGTACATATGGGTTTTTACATATTTTATACACATACGTTGCTTGCCATATCATGGCATCCTATTGAACTGTCAGAGATTTGAATTTCCTTGTACACTAGGTGAGAAGCACCATGGGCTTTACAGCCTTTAGTGCATAAAAGCCCAGCACTCTACATTTAAGTGGTACTCTTTATGGATGAGGTAGAAAGTTCATTTAAGGTATGGTTCTTGCTCTTAATAGAGCTTGAAATCTACTTAGAGGATATGTTGCATAGACAAGTAAGTTTAATAGAAAGTATAAAAATACTAAAAAAGAGTGGCAAGGAAAAGCTAAAAATTAGTGGAAGGGGCCTTAGTGGTGAAATTGCACAATCTCATTTGAGAGATGAGTAAAGACATGATGAAATACAAGGTTATGTGATTTTGTACAAATTCACACACAGAGTAATAAATAGAAATGTTTTCATGTGGGGAGGAGAGTGATGTTCTGTTGGGTAATGCCTGGGTAGAATGAAGTATGCTATTGGTATGCATGGACATTTTTTTCTTGATGAAAATAAGTCTCTTGTCACAAAAGAAATTGACATTGGGCAGAGGAGAAAATATTCTAGTGGAAGAGGAGATCCAATAGACACAGACACCACCAGGATCAGGGCACAGACAGAAGGTACTGACAAGAAGGAGCCCTTAGCACTCTTTAAATTTTCCTTTGGAAAAAAGCCCTTTTCAGTTGTAGCATCTAGTCACCTAGACATTTAATAACATTTGGTAGAAAATGGAATTCAAACTTAGGTCCCCTGAGTCTGAAACTAATGATCAGTGTTCTATATCACACTAAGCTATGTTCTCTCTTCTCTTGAGCATCATGTTGCCTGACTTTGTACTTAAATTCTTGTGCTAAATATTTCCACCACTTTCTTACCAGTAGGTGGTAGTGATTTGTTTCTAGCTATAGGATTAAAGGAGCAATATTAAAAGGAAAAAGGATCCACAAAGAGGTGACTATATGGGTCAAATATAATCTTTACCTGCCTACCTCTATTTTTTCCTAATGTTCCCTTATGCACAAATAGATCCTGTGAACAGAGGCATATTTGTCCTTCAAGGGTAGGTAAGTCTATAGTTTATTGAGAATATATTTGTTTTTTGGCAGATAGTAGAAAAAAATGGTTGTTGATTGACAGTTGCAGTTTTCCCCTGCCTAAGAGTGGCTTTGATAACCCTGGTCATATGTCTTTGATACTTTAATATACAATTTCATAAACTCTACTAGCAGACTTTGTTTATATTTTGGAAAATATAAATGAGAGTTTCCCCCCCCTCCACAAACACACCTGACAGTAAAGGACAGCAAAATATGATTAATTGCCTATTTGTGACATCAATTAACAAATATTTTCCCTGCCCAAATGTAAATCTCAGTACATGACCTTGAACACTTATACCCACATAAAAGAGCCACTCTCAGTCAATTTAAGTTTTTCTGAAAACATTCAAAGTGTGTTTGATATTTTTCCCCTAGTCAACAATAAAACACTTAATATTTTGTCAAGAGGATTGAATGCCAAAATTGGCTTCCTTTACAGTACTCATTTTTTAAAGCCCCATAAGAAATAGAGTATCAAATGACAGCAAGAGAGATTACTCACTACAATTTAAAATAACCAATGCTACCTGCTGACAAAAAGGAACAACTCACAACTTTCTTAGTTTCCCTGGGAAATGTGTGTGATTGAGTAGAACACATTTCAGCAATACTCACATTTATTGACTTAATGGTAGCATAGGGATGTATAGTGGGGGCTAGCCTGCCGCAAGAAAATAATATCAAATTTGGAGTAAGATAGAGGCTCCATTTTGGGATTCCACTTATAGAAGCAATGTAATATCAGAAAAATCATTCACAGTGGGCCTCCATTTTGTCTTATATAAAGTTTAAATAATATTACTTCTAATACCATTCTTGTGAGGCTTCTGAGAAGATAAAAAGAGATAATGTATGTGAAACATTTCATAATTGTAAAGCATTATACAAATTTAAAGGTTTATAATTATGTGTTTTTTTTCCTTGCCCAATCACAAAAGTGTAAAGTTTGCTGGCAAGCTATCATGATGCAATTAAATATGAAATATATTTTCTTCTTTCCTTTTTCTACTTTCTCTTTTCTCCCATTTTTCACTGGTTATCCCTTCTAACTGGAATGCTGTTCCTCTTTACCTCTGCCTCATACTATCCCTAGTTTTCCTTAAATCTTATAGTCTGCAGGAGGCCTTTATTTGGTCCCAACACCCCACATACTTCCTATTAGTGCCTTCTGAGATTACCTGCCATCTACTCCATATATATTTTGTTTGTACCAATACCCTTAGCATTTGGTAAGTGTTAAGTTTCTAAATTCAATCATCTGATCATTCACCATTCTGATGAATACAAACAAAAATTATTACAAAATGGATAATGGAAAATCACCTTTAACTAAAGAACAATGTAATTTCAAAATTGTTTTCTCATCCTAAAGGGGGAATATGACATGAAAAAAACTAAAGCACTAGAAAAGGAAAGGAAGGAATTACCACTGTGTTCAGTGATAAGACAAAAATAACTGGACCAGAAAGTTTGGTCATAATGATACTACACAGTTATTGACATTTCCTCCCTAATTTCATACAAGTAAATGAGGGCAAATGAGAAAATGTGTATGAAAGAAAATGATTGAGAGAGGAATGAATCATTTTTTTGTAAAGAAATTTGAAAACTATACAGTTCTGAATAAATGGATATAAAATACAATAATCTTCAACAGAAAGGGCCTCAACATACATTGAGCATCCCTCTACCCACCATGTTAAAATATAAACCTCTTTAAAAGGCATAGAGATTAAATCAAATGAGGATTGAATGAAATAACTGGGGCAAAAAAAAGACATTTGCAAGGATGAATTGATGGCATATAGTATGTTCTATTAGAAAGTGACCTGAACTTTAAATCAAAGGATCTGTATTTGATTTCCAGATGTCATCTACTAATGGTCATATCTACTATGGTAATCCTAAGTTTACTCATACAAAGATTGACTAGATTGGAGATTCCCAGACTTATTTGACCTACTACTCCCTTTAAAAAAGTTATTCAGTGCCCCCCGGAAATATACTTTCTTTTTTTTTTTTTAAAGCAATCGGGGTTAAGTAACTTGCTCAGGGTTACATGGCCAGGTGTTTCTGGGTGGGTGCTAAGTGTCTGAGCACGGATTCAATCCCCAGGTCATCCTGACACTGAAGCCAGTGCTCTTACTCACTGTGCTACCTGGCCGCCCCCGGAAATATACTTTCTTTAACCCTTTGGTAGTTAAAAAAAAATTTGTATAATTAAAAAAAGTCTAAAATGCTGTTTTTTCATGATATTGAAAATTTAACAATTTTATTGTAATTTTTAGAGTTTTTTCTTGCATTGAAATTTTGATGATGCAATATTGCATCATGTAACTGTATATTATCATATCATAAACAAGTCATTACATGCAAATATTCCTGTGGATGCATGCCAGACTTCCTAACAATGCATGATATGCTCTTCTGCCAACACTTGCTTGTTAAGACCTGTTGGTGGACTCCAGCACTGATCGGTAATAACTTGCATTTTGTGTCTTAATTTGGAAAATAATGTAATCAAAATGACTTTAACTCTGTTACACAACAGATGAAATATATTAACATTTTTTCAAAATTTTCTTCTCTTTTCTTCTTTCCTTATACTTATAACATTCATTTTTTTATTCAATGCCCTCCAATTGCACCTGAGGTTACTACTGCTCCCTGAATCATTCCAGGGCCCCCATGGGATGATATTGCCCATTTTGGGAACTTCTGGATGATTGCTGAGTTCACTTCCTATTCTAAATCTATAATCTTAGACTTGCTCTTCTTGATCCCAGGAAAATTTATTTAGCATTGATGTGATGAAATGTTCCCTAACAATTAGATTCAACCAAAAGTGCAATGTATTGCTTCAAGACGTAATAGACCTCTAAATAGATGACTGAATGACTCCTTGTTATGTATCCTGTAGAAAGAATGGTTATTCAGGTACAGACTGGACTAGATGACATCTGAGTTCTCCTTTATCTTTGAGATACTGTGATAATCTGCAGATATTTCATTTTTTATTGTTCTGTTCAGTTTCTAAAATAGAACTGTGAATACATTAAGTTCATAATATTTTTATATAATTAAATTGGACCATCTTCACTGATTTATTTGCCCTTACTCATGTTAAACCTAAAAACATCTTTCCTCTCATTCCCCAAGTAGTCATCAGTTTCCCTTACAAGTATTGAGTCTCATAACGTTTGAAATCAGTTAATTAATCACTAAGTATCTACAAAGCAACTATTAGTTGCTTGACAACATGAAACATTGAATAGTTTTATGCACACAGTAAGACTAGAAAGGACTCACATCTGAACTCCAAGTGAGTCTATTTAGCTTCCTCCCCACCCCCCAGTTATCCATATAGTTCTTGTGAATAACAATATGGAGATTGATGTTCTCCTGCAAAGAAAGAAAGAAAGAAAGAAAGAAAGAAAGAAAGAAAGAAAGAAA
>NW_027187372.1:14652190-14703329 GCF_028583685.1 Petaurus breviceps papuanus
AGAAAGAAAGAAAGAAAGAAAGAAAGAAAGAAAGAAAGAAAGAAAGAGAAAGAAAGAAGGGAGGGAGGGAGGGAGAGAGGAAGGAAGGAAGGAAGGAAGGAAGGAAGGAAGGAAGGAAGGAAGGAAGGAAGGAAGGAAGGAAGGAAGGAAGGAAGGAAAGAAAACCTAGTCCACATATACTTATAGATTCTAATCCTAACAAGGTAGCCCTTCTCCTGTCTAAGATATACCTCTCTATATGTATGTGTGCCCTCATTCCATCTTGTTTTCTTCAGCAAATTATCTCTTCTATCATCCCCATTTTATCTTTTATCTTCAATGTCTTCTGGTCTACTAGACGGTTCCCTAATGCCTACAAACATGTCCTTGTCTCTCAGTCATCAAAAATAAATGTCCCTTAATCTATCCATCTGCATTAGCTATTATCTCATATTTCTCCTCTTTGGGGGGGGGGCAGGTGTGGCTAAATACTTTGAAAAAGTCATGAACTACTTTTTATCTCACTTTCTTAAATGCACACTCTAGCTTTCAACTGCATTATTTAACTAAAACTATTTGCTCAGAGAGTTCCTTATATTCCTATGGTCAAATCTAATGATTTTTATCCAATCCCCACCCTTCTGTATTTATCTGTAGCCCCTGATGTTATGGCTCAACCTCTTTTCCTTTATAGGTTTACTCTCAACTCTTACTTTTCATGACATTGCTTTCTCCTGGTTCTCTTCCTGCCTATCCTTCTTCATCTCGGCCTCCTGGTTTTTCTGGCTTCCTTCAAGTCCCAGTTAATATCTCACTTTCTACAGAAAGACTTTTATGGTTCCCCTTAAATCTAATGCCTTCCCTCTCTTGTACAGTTCCTACTCATGCTGTATATAGCTTCTTTTGCATAGTTGTTTACATGTTGTCTCCCCCATTAGATCATGAGTTCCTTGAGAGAAGAGACTGTTTTTGCCTTTCTTTGTTCACAGACACTTAATATATTTTTTGGCATGTGTTATTGTTGAGTCATTTTGGTCATATTTGACTTTCTATGACCCCATTTTGAGTTTTCTTGGCAAAGACACTGAAGTGGTTTGCCATTTTCTTCTCCAGTTTGCTTTACATATGAAGAATGGAGGAAAACAGAGTTAAGTGACTGTTACTAGTAAGGGTCTAAAGACAGATTTGAAATCAGGAAGATGGGTCTTCCTGACTTCAAGCCCAGAACTCTATTCCTTCTATAACCTAGCTGTTGCTTTCTAGCATATAGTATGGACATAATAAATGTTTATTGAGTGACTGGCAATCAAGAATTACCCTTATTTCTGGATTTCTTCCACATTGTTCCACTTCTACATTACTACTTTTTTTCTATTCCTGGCAACAATGATCATGGATGTTTTGTTGTTGGGTTTTTTTTTTTTGGTCACTGCTACCATTTTCAGCTCTTCTTCTCTGCTTGGTTCTATTTCCTTTGTCTTTGAAGACACTTCCAGCTCTTGAGCTACTGAACCGTAAAGAAACTACACAAGGATGCTGGATGGCTTTATACCTGCTTTACTTTCTATGGCCCCCCACTATTTAAACTTTTAGTCTTCTATACATGGATTGTATTGCCATGAAAAAGAGATTTTTCAGGTAGCTGTGGGAACTTTCTAATTGTTTTATTCTATTTCTTAATTACAGTTCTTCCTTAACCTGACATCTGGGTGGTGTAAACTTCCCTCAGCCAGCACATATCATGTACTCTTAGGGTTTTGAAAGGCATTCATGTTCCTTTTCTACTTTTCAGTATATTTGCTTAAGGTCACACACATTATTAATTAGCAGAACAAGCATTTGAGTCTAAGTCCTGTTACTTCAGGTTCAAATCTCTATTTACTATGCCATGTTGTCCATCTGCCCCACCCCAAGATGAATCTGGAAGCCAAGAATGAAGACTGGATGTGAGATAGCATGAAAGCAGTCAGTATACAGGGCACACTGAGAGACGCTCTCTGTCTGTCTGTCTGTCTCTGTAACTTTCTGTCCACTCTCTCCTCTCCTCTCTCTCTCTTTCTCTCTCTCTCTCTCTCTCTCTCTCTTTCTCTCTCTCTCTCTCTCTCTCTCTCTCTCTCTCTCTCTCTCTCTCTCTCTCTCTCTCTGTCTCTCTCTCTCTCTCTCTCTCTCTCTCTCTCTCTCTCTGTCTCTCTCTCTGTCTCTCTGTCTCTGTCTCTCTGTCTGTCTCTCTGTCTCTATCTCTCTCTGTCTCTCTGTCTCTGTCTGTCTCTGTCTCTCTCTCTGTCTCTCTCTGTCTCTCTTTCTGTCTCTCTGTCTGTCTCTCTGTCTCTGTCTCTCTCTGTCTCTCTCTCTCTCTCTGTCTCTCTCTCTCTCTCTGTCTCTCTCTCTCCCTCTGTCTTTCTCTCTCAGACACACACACATACACACAACCCTTGATGAGAGTCAGTCATGCATATATGTACTGAAGTGAAAAAGAAGCCTAGGCAGTAGAAACCTAAAAGTAGTGGAAGCTAACAAGAAATCTGATCTAATAAATTATCCCTTTTCCACCCTTCTTCTTTTCAGGGATTCATATTCAACATTCATTGAACATCCAATCAATGTAGAATTCTGGGCTCTGGTGATAGTCAAAACTCCCATTTTTATGCATTTTAAAGATGTAGTATTTTCAAAGAAATTATAAAGTACACAGTGTAGACATTTATCATTCTTGTCTTATACATGAAAGAAGTTAGGTTTATGGAATTTGTAATAAGTAAATTTAAGTAATTTGCCTATTATCTTTTAGCTAGTAAACATTTGAAGTGGGATTTGGGTCAGTTTCCTGATTCCAAGATAAGCAATCTCTATTTAGTGTACTATACTGATACTCTGGCTATACTAGGATAGCTTCTGGAAATTAAAGAGGTAAGGTAATCAATTCTAAAGTTAGATAAGAAGTCAGAAGAGCATATATACATTTAAGAGCTGGAGGGGACCCTAAAACTCTGTTTTAGACCCTACATTTCATAACTGGAAATACTTTGGCTGAGTGTCTAACTTTCTAATGTTATATAGAGAGTAAAAGAACATAGGCTAGGACACAGGTCTCTTGACTGCCAATCTCTCTCTGTCTCTCTGTCTCTGACTCTGTCTCTGTCTCTGTTTCTCTCTGTCTCTATCTCTGTCTCTTTCTCTCTCCCTCTCTCTCTGAATGATGATGAAATGATGAAATATTATACATAGTGTATAAGTGTATGACTCAATATATGTTGACTGAATTAAATTGTATTGAAACTCCTGCTGCTGATGGGAAACATCTTAGCTACTTCATGCTAGAGCAGGACACAGTTCCCAAACAGGAATTAAACTTGTCTGGATTTCCCCAAGGGTAGAATTAAGATCATGAGTAAGAAGTTATAAAGATTCAGAAAAGATACGTATTATTAGGGGGATGAAGTTACCACACAAACAAGTATCTGGGGAAAATTAGAGAAAGAAACAAAAAAATCAAAAATTGCTGTGACATTCAAATGAAGTCATTTTTATATAATATTGTGTATAGATAAAAACACAAATATTAAGTTTAAATATCTGAAATTGGGGATACAGTATCCATACCATATCCATAAGATGGGTTTGTTTTTCTATTCTAAGCCCCCAAAATAAATACTCCTTTAACAGTGTAAAAATTGTATAATTAATAGACAAACTTCCTGAGACTTGATTTTTAAAATTATATTTTGATGGTAAAACTACACTCATACTTTACTTAAAACAAGTATTGTTATAATGTCAGAAAGGAGAAGAATATAACAAATGTGAGAAAAATTTCTGCTGAGAAAAAAAATTGAATTTTTTTTTCATAAAATGTCATAGTGAAGTAAACAGATCCAGGAGAATGTTGTAAACAGTAATAGCAATATTAGTTTGATGAAGAACTGTGAATGACTTGGTTATTCTCAGCAATATAATGATCCCAGACAAAGGAATAATGATGACACATATTGTCCACCTCAAGAAAGGATGGATATTGATTAAATAGAGACTGAAACATGCTATTTTTCACTTTCATTTTTTCTTTTCCTCAAGTTTTCTCATATAAAATGACAAATATGGAAATGTTTTGCCTAATCATACATATATAACCTATATCAGATTGCTTACCATGTCAGGGAGAGAAAAGGGAGGGATAGAATTTGGAGCTCAGAATTTTAAACAAGAATGTTTTAAAAAAAAGAAAAAATGAATGTAACTATGATATCTATCAATGCCAAAAAGAAAATAACATCATACCTCCTATAGCACATTTATTCTCCTTTATTCCATTTTTTTCTTATTAATATTACAAGTTGCTTGAAAAATCAAAATTTTCATGATTGAGTAAAGGAAGTAGTTGCCATTTCAGGACCTGGTTTGCAGAAGAGTTAGATAATAACTTGTTTGCCTTAATTATCACACATAGACAACTACAGGCACAACTCTACATATGTTTTCCAAAGAAAAATATAAATAAAATATCTGTAAATAAATTATGAAAAACCCACTAGTATTTTCTTCTCTCAGTTCAAGTCATTAGATACAGAGAAAACCTACATCCTAAGGTACAGAAGGAAATTTCAGTTTTAATTTCTGAGGCTCTGTCTGCTTTTGGTAAAATTAAGAATTATTTAGATAACGAGAGGTGACACACAGCTCCCAATGGTCCAATATCCGATATTCAAAAAGAGGAACAAGTTGGGTTCATCCTATAAAGGTCACTTATATACTTTAATTCTTCAGAAGATGCTAAAACTTAAACGATAGTTTCTGAGCACATAGAAAGCTAGGGAATTTTTAGAGTCAAATAGGAGACTTTCAGCTGCCTTCATATTAAATGTAATCTTCATAGTATTGGTTCATCATTCTAGACCCCATGTTCTTTTTGCCTATCAACTTTTGTCATCTGACATGTTATTTATTCCTCCCACCTTCACCTTCAATAATTTAGGGATCTGTATTTTTATTCGAAAATCTGTCTTATTCAAAGACTAATAGTCTCTGAATTTCCCTTCAATTTAGAGATTTTATAATTCCAATTTTATTGATATTCCCAATAGTATATAGGACTCTATAAAGAACATTAGTAAAATATATGTTTTTTTAAACAGACAACATTCTCTTAAGAAAAACTTTCTCTTTGCCTCTTGGAAAATATCTGTAAGTTGTAATCATTTTTATAGCAACAAACTTTGTCTTTTAAAAAGTCTTCATTTTTAGAGTTAGCTACACATTTGAGAGAAATAGGAGTAGAAGAAAGTGTTTCTTCCTTTTACATGTGTGTAATGGTAATGGGGATTTGAAGATCTTCCATGCCCTTTGCTTTGGCAAGCAAACAAGTTCTTAGCACATTGTTTTAGTTCCTGATTGTATCAGGTATTAAGATCCAGAATTTGTGAATCCCACAGTGGGAGAAAGTTGCTGATGTAACAGGATGGGGTGGAACAAGGAGAAGCTAATGCCATATATAAGGAAAAGCCCAAGCTAGAGAGCCACAATTGCTGAGAGAGAGGGAGAGAACTGCTAGGATCCTGAGAACTTCTGAGAACTGCTATGAATTGAGTACAGAACTTGTGGTGGTAGAATGGAGAACTGAGAACTGAGAATTCAACTGAGAACTGAGGAGAGAGAAGAACTGAGAAGAGAATTGAGAAGAACTGAGAAGAGAGAAGAACTGGGAGGAAGCATGACTGTGGTTGCTGGTACTTTATCTGTCTGTTTTGATGTTATTTTGTCAGATTAATCTGTTGATAGAGGATGTTGCTGTTGTTATAGAAGCCCTGGGACCTTGCTGCTGATTCAGAAGTCCTGAAAGAGGATTTTCTTGTTATATGCTTATGAAAATGCTGGAGGAGGATCTTACTGATGTTTTCAGAGGTCTGGGACTATACTGATGACTTGTTGATTCCTCAGACCTTGTTGTTGGGTCGATGTTGATTTCACAGGCAGAAAGTGAATTGATGAGTTTGCTGGAAATGTGAATGGATGTTGCCGTGGCTTTTTTAAGCTTTGTCTTCCCAGGAAAAGAAACTGTGAAGGACTTGAGGTGGACTAGATACTGTGAGCTTCCATATGGAACAGGAACTGAACCAGGAGCTGGACAAGGAACTGAGAGCTGTCTGCCTTTGAACTCAGGTGACAGTTGAGTGGATTCAGGCAGGAGGTGAGGCCATGAAAGATGAACCATGGAAGCTGAGAGCCTGCCTTCAGTCAAGATGAAAAGACCTCTCCTTGGGTATTTAATGAAAACTGAGAAGATCATTATTTACTGTGGCCTAGGGATGGATAACTCTGTACTCCTTATCCTATACCTTTTCAGGATGATTGAATTAAGAATGATTGGAAACTAATCTCCAGTTAAGAAGAGAGAAGAGTTTTTGATTAAAGAGATTAAGACAATGTGACCTAGTGGTGGAGAACTTTGAACTTTTTACTTTAAGAAAGATTGAATTAAGTACTTACTAAATGATTGGGTTACTAAATGATCAAGTTACTCAATGAATGTTATCTTTTGTTTAAAACTATGTGACCATTTTGGTGAAAACTATGTGGCCACTTTAGTGGTAAGTTGTTAAGTTATAATATTGTGAATGCTATGCTTTGATTCCTGTGAATGTTTTACCTTAATTTACTGGTGAATAAATAGAGAGTTCACTATATTGTGTAATCAGAACCTTGAAGCTGTTCACAACAGAAGTCTTCTGGAAAGCTGCTCATACTTGGCTTTACAATGTGGAAAGAACATCAGTAAAGATACTGGGCCTCAGAAGGAAGTATTAAGTTGCTTATTTCCACTCTTAGCAGCAATCTGAGTCTGTCTTGAATATAATCCAAACAACCTTTCCTATATTTTATTGACTTTTTGGAGTAGCAAGAAGAAGAAAAAAAATGGAAGTGACCCTACAGGAAAATGAGAAATGTGCCAATAATGGTAGATTAGAAATATTTTTGAGAAGTAGTCAGAGCCTTGGTGAGATTATGTAATATATATTTGTCATGAAGGAACTGCTTACATTTCTTTTCTCCAGTTAGGCAGTAGAGAAAATTGATTGTAGTGAATACTCAGGGGTAAGGAAGGACAGAAAGAACTATGGAAGATCAGAGGCAGGGGATTCAATGAGAGGAACAAGTTAAATATTGAAGTTACTTATTACAGGGTCAAGGCTGTAAGAAGAATCAGAGTTTTGGCAAAAATTAGGAGAATTTTGTGTCAGAATCACTGATTCACAGATTGGTTAGTCAAAATATAGGAGATAATAAAACCATGAAGAGTAGACTTAGTACAAATGAAAGAGTGGGAGAGGTAGAAGAATAGGAGATTGTGATCTCTGAGGTCATTTCAAAGTTACAAGTTCTGGAAATGGTACAATTCTGAAAGATGATTAAGGCTAAAGTGTGGTGAATTGCTGCATGTTTTAAGTAGTGTATTAACAAAGATTAAAGAAGTGGAGTGTAAGTAATTAAGAAGTTAAGTTATTAGAGAAGCCTTTGACATAAATATTGAAGTATCCAAAAATAATTAATCAGCCTACTTAACTATTCATATATCTAACTTAATTGGCAAAAGGCATTTCATTAATATCTATTTATTTGGAACAGAAGGCATGGTGACTTTCCCTTCTTCTATTCTGCTCCAGCCAGTATAAGCATCAAGAAAGAAGGTAGAAACAAATCAAATAGACCCAAGATTATTCTGAGCCTTCTGACTGAATTCTGTTGTGAATAATATTGGGCCTCTTTGATTCTATATGGATTTTGTTTTAAAAAGAAATATGTCCTCTTCTAGCCTTTAGATCCATCATAAAGCTTGGGATGTATGGATCATATTGCCCCCAATCTTCAGAAGCTACTGAGAAATAGTTGCTAAGAGTCTAACAAATAAGAGCTAGAACTATCATTCTTTTTTCGTTTCCTTGATTCTCCACAGTCATGCTCATTCTCTCTCACTTTTTTTGGTTTGTATCTGATGAGAACTTTGGGTCTTGCTGGAGGAAATATGTAGGTGCTGGGTGACCTTCCTTCCAAATTGGCTGAAAGTCTTGGACTTTTAAGGCACTATATTGGTGAATGTGTAAAATAACAGAAGTCTAAGCATAGTTAGTCACATTTTGGTTGTTAAAACTTCATTTCTGTTAATCATTTGACTCTTATTAGGACTGTGAACTTTCTTAGAATTCAGATGAATGCTTCAATGTAGATTAAATGAGATAATACGTAAAGCATTTTGCAAAACTTGAAAGTGCTCCAAAATTGCTAGCTACAATTTTTACTTTATGAAATGCAATTTATAGGCAGGTCTTGGACAAGAGTAAAAACCATTGTTATATTTGATATTGTGGGGAGGATGGAAGTGGAGCTTGGTTCATACTTGGAAGAAATTATTTCTGAACCTATTAAGTAACATTGCTAAAACTAACAAACAAAAGAAATACTTTGCTTTATGCCTATACACTATACATCACAATAAAGACATATCAACCCTCTCCCATCCCCCTTATATTCATATATTCTAAGGCCATACTTTTATAGGATGCTAATATTCTAAGTGCCAAGTTAGGAGATGTAAACACTTGCCTTGGTAAGAGATAATTAATTAAATCCTAATCTAGGAACTAACTGTGAGTAGAGAAAAGGGGGCAGGTGTAAGAGAAACTACCAGTGGTAATACTAAAAGTACATGTCTTCATGTCTTTAGCCATGTGATATGTGACTTGAAATTTCAAGCATGACTGCAGGGAAAAAAGAAAAAAAACTAGTAAATTTTATTTGTATAGAATTATTGGAGGTCAAGATCATTCCATAAAATAGATTTCTGTTATGTGACAAGTTAATGATACATATAATAGAATTTTATATAGTAGATATCGGAATCTTCAGTTTCTATTCTGTTTTATGATACAAACCTATTATATTCCTTTTAAAGTATCAATACACTAAAAATATAGTTTTGTTATATTAAATCATAAATTTAAAATTTTATTTTATGAATGAAACTTCTATCCAGATAACATTTCATAAAAAGGATCAAACTGTTAGCATGTAGGTTCTTTTTCTCTTGATGTATTAATTCTTAGAATGATTCAAAAAATATTATACAGGCAAGAGAAGAAGTGATGAGGAAAGGGAAATTAGGATAAGGTAACCACTTTGTGTCATGACTAGGAGTATTATACATATCTGCTTGCAGAATTGAATATTACCTCAACCAATATAATTTCTCAATAAAGTACTGAACACATTCTGTAGTCTGAAATATTAGAAATTCACCTAAAACATCATAAGGACACCCATTTAGGTGGACCTACCTACCATCTTGTCCTCTGTCTTGTTCTCATCTTAGATAACTGCTTTTTGTAACATTTTATTTAAACTCATATTTTTTTTGTAAAGCAAATGAAATAACATTAGGTCAACTGTGCCTGCATAATATTTATTATGATATTTTGTCCTGTAATACATATTTGTTTGACCTAATAGCTTGTGTCATAGTATAAAAGCAATAGATGGCAAAAAAAAAAGATTCTACACTGCATTTGTTTGACAAATCTACCCTAGAACAGTAAACAAACTCATTATAAAAGAGAATATGCGGGCACATTATACAATACTCCAAGATACTCCCGTATTAGTATAACATAAAATGGAGCTTAATGGAAGATTAAATACACAGTTCAAGAACATTCCTCCCCTGTCTCCATCACTGTATTTTTTATATTTATTTATTCCATTCACCTTCAGAGGTACCCTTTTAGCTCATTCTGTTTAATTTATCTTATTTCTGTGACTTTTTCTTAAAAACCCTGCTGAACTTTGCCTTTTAGGAACTCTTGTTCTTAAGGAACATTCTATTGCTTATTTTATAAACCTAGGCCTATATCCTCATCAGATATATTGGTGTTTTTAATTTTTTCTTTGGTTGATCCTGTAACTATCCCAATTTTTCTTCTCTTCCTTTATTCCTTACCATATTCCATCTTTCATCAACTTGTAAGGATATTTGCATGGAAAGAATACATACTATATATATATATATATATATATATATATATATATATATATATATATAACAAGAGAATAGTAGTATTGTAGGAGTACATGTTTACCAAATCTGAACCAGTCAGTGGACTTTGGCTAAAGGAATTCTACTGTTAATTTGCTCTGACATCATGAGCAAATCATTTACCCTTTCTTACCTTTAGTTTCTTCACATTAAAATAAAGGACTTATGCAACTTTTGTGAATCCTTTTCAAATATGATATTCTCTATTCCCAATTTTAAGAACAATTTATTCAAGATTAGTCAAATCAATATATCTCTCCAGCATGGTGGCAACTCTCTTTCCTTTTAGCAGTGCCATTATGTAAATATGCAATTTGCTCAAAGGTAAAATGACCATAACTTTTTATTGGACAGTAGATAAATAAGAAGAAACATCTGATTCTTTCCTTTCACCATCAACTCCAGGCCTACCCTGGTGGCACCCAGTGAAAGAACACCGACAGAACCAAAATTTCCTTTGGAAATGAATGCCTGCTCATTTATAAGAAAAAGGTCACCATATTTACCAAAATATTTAAAGCACACTTTTATGGTATCAAAGAAGTGGAAACAAAGATATACTCTTATCAACTGGGGAATAGCTAAACAAAGAGAGGTTTTTGAATGTAATGGGATATTTATGTGCTGCAAGAAATTATTAATATGAAAATTATTTATCATTATAAAGCTATTAATATGATGAGAAAATTGGAAGGATTTACATGGACTGATACAGAATGAAGCAAATAGAGACATGAAAACAATGGACGCATTGATTGCAAGAATGTAAATGGAAAGAAAAATGATCACCAATTAAAAGTGGATGTTAATAGAATTACAATGACAAAGTATGGCCCCAAAGAAGAGATATAAGAAGACACTTACCTCACTCCTTAGAAGAGGTAGAAGGTATATAGGTATGCAACACTGCATATTCAGATTTTTTCAAAGTATTGATTGGTTTTGTTGATTTTTTTCTTTTTCCTCCCTATTTTTTTTCTTTAAAAATATTCTTTTTTAATAGGTTATTTCTCTGCAAGGCAGGACAGGGAGAAATTCTGGATGAAATTTATTTAGGTTTGTCAAAAATAAAAGATACAAGTAAAATACATATTTTAAAAGGGATGTCTTCTCCTTTATTATAGCCTCTACACTGAAACATATGGATATAATTGCATGTACAAATAGAATAAAAGAAGGGCTTTGAGGGAATTATTTTAACTTTTTTTTTTACTTTAAACATAAGTACTCAAATATTTAGGATTTACTGAATACACAGGAAGAAAAGAAAAAGAAACATATAAACTTAAATATTGAAACAAATACAAGAGAAAAAAAGCATATCATGCACAGCAGAACATAAGAGAGAATTCAAAACATAAAGCAATACATTTACATTTCAAGAAAGCATGTATAATACTATGCTTTGTGTTGAGAACTCTCCATTTTTCCTTTGCTTCCTGATAAATTTTCTTTTATTCTCTGCTGTGCACTTTTAACTTTGTTCTTTTTCCCCCTTCTTCCTCCCAGGAAGGCTACAATTAAAAATGGATACATTTATATAGATATCTATAAATACACCTGTACATATATACATATACATACATATATGCACTCATACATGCATATATAGACATATGATTTCCCTGTTAAATTCTTCTCCTCATCTTTATTTTTTACATTTGTGCATATCTCTTATTTCTTATCCCTCCTGCCTCCTCTACTTCTATTCTACCCACTACTTTGCTCTCCTATTACTTAAATTATACCCCTCCAAAGATCCCTCCCTTACCTTCCCATTCCCATAAATTTAAACTCTCCTCTGACCTATTCCTTCACCCTCTCCTCTAAAGATTCCTTCCTTATACTCCTAAGAATCACTCCTTTATCCACCCATACCCTTTAATCTAAAACCCATTCTATCACTGCTTTAACTATTCTCTTACCCTCCCCTCTAGAGATCTCTCCCTTTTCCTCTCTCCCTTCCCTTTACCCTTAGAATTTTATTTCTTTCTGAATTTTTAAAGCTTTTATATTCATATATATACATACATACATAGTTCCCTTTTGAAACCATCACCAATGAAAGTAGGCTTCCAGAAATAACAGGCCTCCCCCACTGTAATGTTAATGGAATCTGAAGATCTCCCAAACCCCTTTGTTTTGGCGAGTAAGCAGATGCTTGGCACCTTGTTTCAAGTTAACACCTTGTTTAAGCTATTTAATTAACACAGAAGTAGTTAAAACCTGGGGAGGAAGTCATTGATGGAGCAGGAGGGGGCTGGAATGGGGAGGAGCTACACTGTATATAGGGAGGAGCATCAATAGGACAGTCAGAATTTTCTCTCAGTGAGCAACTGGAGGCTGCAACTTCTGCTGAGACTTTTCTTCTGGGAATTTCTGCTAAGAGCTTCCAAGAACCAGGCTGAAGAGCTACCTGGAGTGAGAGAGGAGAATCCCTGCTTGAAGAAGCCTGTACTGTTGTGAAGGCTCAGGAATGTGGATGTTCACTGCATTAACCATGTATATCAACTTCGTGGCTACTGTAATGACTTTGGCTTTCTGGCTCTGGGATTTGGCTTTCTGGTTCTGGGACTCAATTTTCTGGTATTTGAATAAAGGCTTTGGTTCCACCCTCTACGTGGAGAGTCTGCCACATTTAGTGATTTACAACTATACCAGCATATTCATAACCACCATTGGTATTGTGAATATTGAATTATTGTTACACCCATCTAATTCCTCTGTGTTTGTTCTTCCTCTCACACCTCATTTATATAAGAAAATTACATTTTAGCTGTTTCTAAACAGTTTTACTTTTCAAAGTCATCATACTCTTTCTTACATACTACCCACTTACTAATAACAATCTTAGACATACATTTATGTTGTGTATACATAAAAGGTAGAGTCTGTCATTATTGAGCCCCTTATAATGAATCTTTTGTATGTATCTTACATTTCTCTTGGCTCTTGTATGTCAAATCTTCTATTAAGTCCAGTTGTGTCTTTTTTTTAACAAAGTCCTGAATGTCTGATAATTCATTAAATATCCATTTTTTCCCCCTTCAGGAGTATGCTTATCTTTGTTGTATATGACATTTTCAGCTAGAACCCCAGTTCTCTTCTTCTTCAACATATAATGTACCAAAGATCTGTGGTTTTTAGTGTCACCACTTCTAGATATTGTGTGATACAAATTGTGGCACCATCATATTAAAATTGATTTTTTTTCTTGTTGCTCTTAATATTTTACCCTTGAACTGGGTGTTTGGAATTTGATTATAATATTCCTTTTGGTTTTCCTTGTAGTATATCTTTCAGGTGGTGAATGGTGGACTTTTTTATATTCTATTTTCCCTTGCTTTAATGCTCCAGGACAATTGATTTCTTGTATTATTGTATCAAAATTCTTTTGATCATAGCTTTCAAGTAGTCTGGTTATGCTTATGGTTTCTCTTCTTCATATGATCTCTAAATCAATTGTTTTTCTTATGAGATGTTTCACATCCTTCTCTATTTTTTCATTCTTTGAATTTTGTTTTATTTCCTGATCTATTATAACTTTACTAGCTTCCCCTTGCACAATTCTAATTTTCAAAGAGTCATCACTTTTTCTTTAAGATTCTGGATCTCATTTTTTAATTGGTTGACTTTCTTTTAATAATCTTGTTTTTTGGGGTGGGTAGGTGGTACAATGAATAGAGCACTAGCTCTGGAGTCAGGAGGACCTGAGTTCAAATCCTGCCTCAGACACTTAACACTTACTAGCCATGTGACCTTGGGCAAGTCACTTAACTCCAATTGCCCTACCTTCTCCCCTCAAAAAAAATTTCTCATTTTTCTCCAGTTATTATTATTATTATTATTAATTATCATTATAATTTAGTTTAGTTTTCCCTCAATTTTTATTCTTTTGGGGCATATGAACATTTGATATTATTCTTTGAGGTAAAGGAGGGCTTCCTTGCTTCAGTATCCACCTCTGAAGAGAAACCCCAGTCTTCCCTAGTTCCATAGTAACTCTCTATGGTTTGACTTTCTCCTTTGCCTGTTCATTTTCTTTTTTATTTGTAGTAATTTAATTTTTGCAATCATCTCTCTAGACCTGGGGTATGAGTTGATGGTGCCTCTGGCCTCAAATCTTCCTTCACATCTCCCTTCTGGACTGGAACTGAAACTAGGACTTCCAGTCTCCTATAAGTACCCACAGTGAGTGGCTCCCTGCCCCACTGTTTTTATTTTTTTTTAAGCAATCGGGGTTAAGTAATTTGCTCAAGGTTACACGGCCAGTTATTATTTCTGGGTGTGGTGCTGAGTATCTGAGCCCGGATTTGATCCAGGTCGTCCCGACACTGGAGCCGGTGCTCTTACTCGCTGAGCCACCTGGCCGCCCCTAAGCAATTGGGGTTAAGTAACTTGCTCAAGGTTACACGGCCAGGTGTTTCTGGGTGGGTGCTAAGTGTCTGAGCCTGGGATTCGATCTCCAGGTCTTCTCAACACTGGAGCTGGTGCTCTTACTCGCTGTGCTACCTGGCCGCCCCTATCCCACTGCTTCTACACTCTAGGGACTGGCTCCTTTTCACCCCTGGCCACATCCCAAAGCACAGTTAGGTCTGAGGTTTCTTGTCAATAGAGGTTCCCTTGATCTTCCCCAGCTCAGATGCCCAACTGATCTCACTCTCCTGGGGGTAAATTCCCGTGGCTAGGACTGAGGCAGCCTCCCAACCCAGTTAACCCCAGGGCTTGCCTCTTCTTGAAGCAAAACCAGGTGGAACTAGCCTAGGTCCCTTCTCAGGGACCAACCCTACGCCTGAGGTTTTTCTTCAGATCATACTTGATTGTCCCGGGAGGCCCTGTGTTCTGCCCCTACTCTTATTTATCTCTACCACTTTATTTTCACCCGGAGGCACAATTTTACCTCTTTTGTGAGGGAAAACCTTGAGAGCTTGAAATTTTCTGACCTACTTTGCCATCTATCCAGAAACTTCTCTTGCACGGAGGGAATTTCAACTGTAAATGTTTTCTCATTTATTTCAAATCAACTGAGATCAAGTGTCGAGCTCCAAATTATATCACAAACTGGTAGCAAAAAAATAACAAAACATCAAAGTACTCACAAATTACATTAATTAATCATTTGAATCAGGATTCAATTTTTTCACAGTCTTCTATATTGGACTGAATTTGGTAAAATAAAATTTAATAGAGATTTAAGATAAATAAGATTCAAAAATCAATTTCATGAGTACAAGATAGTGGAGAGTTAAATAGTTCTTCTGAAAAAAGAAAAAAAATCTGGACTGCAATCTCAATTCAATCTCCAGTGTTATTAGAGATTAATCAAATTTGATTCCACATTTAACAAAAATACTTGCTATCTGCCAGGAGCTGTTTTAGATATTGTGAATAGAAAATCCTACAGAAGCTTATATTTTCCTGGGGGGAAATCAACATGAACATAGATAAATAAAGTATTCCTCAACCTATCCATATCAGTACAAACTGATAGAATCTTAAAAATATCCTGGGACATTCAGAGGTTAAGTGACTAGGTCAGGATCACATAGCTTTTGTTTGTCAGAGATTTGAACTTAGATCTTTCCCAATCTGAAGTAAGCTCTCTAAAAGACAAATATATGATATCCCATTGTTATATTTATAGCTATTGTCACCTCTCTCTCAAGTGCTATGTTATAAGTAAAAAAGCCAGCTTTCACAGTGAAAAAAAAAACATCTCTGTATATGGGTTATTACTTAAGCACATGATATTTTCCAAATGCTTTACTGGGAATTTATTAGCTATTCCTCATGATTGCTATTTAAAATAAGGTCAATGTTCTCATTATTTTAACCAGTAAAGAAGCCAAGATAAAGAGAGATCAAGTGGATGACCTAAAGTGGATCAAGGATTTTTTGGCTCTCAGGCATGAGTTCATTTTGCTGAGCTATGTGCCACCTCTCACCTTGTACTGAATATCACCCCAGTGATTGGTGGCTCCAGGTTAGGAAAAGATCCTTTGGCTCTTGCTCCTCAGCAGGCTATGCTAGAGAGATGTGTTGAAAGGAACAGAAAGAAGCTAATTTCTTTCATGCACTAAGAATACTAAGATCCTGGTCTTTTATCTGCATGTCTAATGTTTCTGCTAAGCATTTATATAGGATCACAATGGCCAGAAGACCTCTTACTCTTGCTGACTCATTGACAAGTTTTTTAAAATTCATTACTACATCAGAGATGATTTCACCTCTGACAAAATTCTGAAGTTATAGGCTAATTGCACCCACAACTTAATGGCATCTAGGGAACACAGGGCAGAGAGTGCTGGGCCTGAATCAGGAAAATTCATCTTATTAAGCTCAAATCTGACCTCAGACACTTACTAGTTTAAGTCACTTAAACCTCTTTGCCTCAGTTTCCTCATCTGTAAAATGAACTGGAGAAGGAAATGGCAAACCACTCCAGCATCTCTGTCAGGAAAACTCTAAACAGGGTTATAAACAGTCAGACATGACAGAAATATGATTAAACAACACCCACAAATTTACACAATATCAACATTTTCTTACATTGATATTTAAATACTTATGCATATCTTTAAAAAGTCAAGCAAACAACAGTATTGAAGAGGTGATAAATTGCTTTCCAGTATAAGACTATATTAAAAGATTCTATCCAGTTTTATCGTCTCCTGTAAAAACACCTAAAACACATGAGTTACTATAATAACTTTAGAAGTATTTCATTCATAATAATGTGTATTTTTAATTCTTTAGATCATTGTAAAGGATTCAAATAATTAAGATAATTTTTATTAAAAATTGAGTGGCATAATTATGCTTGTCAGTAAAGTTCATCACAGCTTTTCAAAATTAACATAAGGGTTGATCAAGGTCACTAATATTTCATTTAAAATCCTTTTTCATCTATAAATCTATATTTTTATTGATGTATTTTGACAATTTGTCACTTCCCAATTAACAACCCTTCATAGGCCCTTACTATAGAAAAAATTCAAAATAATTTAATATATGCCTGCAACTTAGACCATATGTAAATTTCCACACATATTTTACTGCTTTACTTCTTAGGAAAAGGAAAGAATTTGATTTAACCTCTGTGATATGTGTGAACTACTGGCTATAGAGATGGATCTGGAGTAGGAAGACCTGAGTTCACCTCTGTAATTAGATATTTACTAGCTGTAGGAAGTTATTTAATCTCTTTCTGCCTCAATTTTCCCATCTGTAATGTGGGAGCAATAGTAATACCCAGTTCCAAGGGTTGTTGAGAGGATAAAATGAAATAATATTTACAAAGGACTTTCTAAACATTAAAGCACTGTATAAATGCTAATTTTTTTTAATTTTTTGGAGGGAAGTTGGGGTTAAGTGATTTACCCAAGGTCACACAGTTAGTTTTTGTGTTAAGAGTTTGAGGCTGGATTTGAACTCAGGTCCTCCTGACTCCAGGGCTGGTGTTCTAATCACTGCACCAGCTAGCCTCCCCTAATGCTAACTGTTTTTATTAGTCATTAATTACCTGGAACCAACATTGCTTGTGGCTTTTTTATTTGAAATATGTTGCATTTTACCATCTATTTACATTTTGACAATTATTATGCTCATGGTTATCTTGATATTACTTTCTTCTCTGTATTGCTTTATGTAAATGTTTCCATGAGTCTCTGGATTTCTTCACATTTTTCATTTGTTTTACTGCTGCTGTTATTGTTGTTTTGCCCAACTTCTTCATTTTAGTTGTGAAGCCACTTTCCATAGGTGAAAGTCCCTTTACCCATGCAGAATAGTAAATCTGCGTCTTCACAGTCTTAAAGTGTTATGCAGGTCACTGAGAGATTACGTGAATTGAATGTTCAGTCATTTCAGATGTGATCAATTCTTCATGACCCCATTTGGAGTTTTCTTGGCAGAGATACTGCAGTGGTTTGCCATTCCTTTGTCCAGCTCATTTTACAGATGAGGAAACTAAGGCAAACAATGTTAAGTGATGTTAGTGTCACACAGCTAGTAAGTATCTGAGGCCATATTTGAACTCAAAAAGATCAGCCTTCCTGACTTCAGGCCCAAAACTCTATCCACTGCACCATCTAGATGTCCTTTAAGTGAAATACCCAAGGTCAAACAACACATATTTGTCAGAGGCAGGATTTGAATCAAATCTTCTGGATTCCAAGCAAGCCTTTTAGCCACTGTGCCCTGCAATCATTCCTCTTGTCCTTTTCAGGATACTAATATTCCATTTTATCCTGGCACCACAATTTATCAAAATTATGCCCCAGTTTCTATGTATTTTAAAAGAAAGTTGGTAGATAATATTTTTATTTTGGTGTTTTTCCCAAAAAATAAACTTCATTTTAAAGAAAGCCTGTCATGAAGATCATAGATTGCTTTATGTTCCATTGCAGGGATAAGAAAAGGCCCTTATTTATAGTATCCCTTACACATATCCTGAAATATCTTTTTACTCTGAATTCTTTCCACAATTTAGTAGGCTGGCCCCATTGACCCAATTAAATTCACAAACAAGCAGGCCAATCTTTATGAGAAGAAATTCCATCAAAAATCATGTATACATACATACTTATCTATATCTAAATATAATATATATGTATATAGATAGATATGTATTTATGTATATGTCATTTATTTACTCTAAGATCATTTGAAAATTCTTCTAGTTGCATTGAAAGAGACAATAGAAAGTTCATGAAATAACAAAAGTTCTTAAGGTTATGAGTCAACTAATGTTGGCAGGATTTATTCAGTTGTAAAGGGAAAAGGCCCCAAGAACCTCAAATGACATTTTAACTAGTATATTATAATCAATTGCCCCTGAATATGTGGTCTTGTATATGTAGCTATGTACCCTAATATTTCTGGGGTAGACAAGTTCATTTGCTCCTTAAACTTCTCGCCCACTGCTGGAGTTTACTGTTGCTACAAGTAGTAAAAGGTCACAGTCATAGTGCCTTTGTTCATAACCCCTAACCACAGTGGCTGGCTATTCTTCTACATCCATTTTAACCTTATAAGGAAACAAATAACAGTATTAACTAAAAACCTTAAGTGTTATTTGGATGTTACATTACATTTAATTCTAGAAAAAATATACTATTTTCAGTAAGCATTTCATTTGCTGATGCCAAAAAAAGAATTTTAAAAAGGTGTATTCTAAAAAATGCCTCTTTAATACTTTTATCACCACCACCATCATCATCATTATTATCATACAAAATAGTGACATTATTAGCATAAAAAAGTAATTTCTATAGGGGCGGCCAGGTAGCTCAGCCAGTAAGAGCACCGGCCCCAGTGTCGGGATGACCTGGGGATCGAATCCTGGGCTCAGATACTTGGCACCACACCCAGAAATAACTGGCCCTGTAACCTTGAGCAAGTTACTTAACCCCAATTGCTTAAAAAATAAGTAATTTCTATAACCAAACAAGAGAGAAAGGGAGGGATATTGAAAACCCAGAGATTAAAAACGAAGAAAACCTGCTAAGATTACAACTATATTCAGTAATTCTTTTGTTCTCTCAGTATCAGAGAAGGTTGACTTTAAAGTCAAAATATTTGTGAGAAAAGATGCATGTGTCAAAGGAAACTTATATTTGTAGAATAGCTGAAGATATAATTTTAAAAAGGAATAAGTAAAATTTTTAAAATCTATCAGATCATTTATTTGGTAGTTAGACAAAAAAAGTCATAAACAAATTGATTTAAATTTGAAATAAACAAACATTGTGGTCTGGAAAGTGTTTGAATCATGTAGTAGAGTGTAAAGAATTTTAGATTCAGAGTGAGAGAAACTGGGCTAGAATTCTTTACCTAATGCATACTACCTCTGTAGTGTTAGACATGTCATTTAATGTGCCAGAGCCTCAGACTTGTGATGAAAAAGAAAGAAGTTAGATGAGAGGGCTTCTGAGGTCTCTTCCAGCATTAGATCCTATGATAAGATAACTCTCCTTAGGTTGAAGACTAGGAGATTTTATGACCTGAGACTCTGAAGAATTTTTTTTTTTTTATCCAGGACACAGCACCTTGGGCCTCAAATCATTTGAATAGAGATTATGAGAGACCACTGGGCATTTCAGAGTTCCTGCTGATGTGAACGCTTATTGAACCACTTATTGAATGGGGAAATGGGAATGAGGTTGGGACAAGAATGAGGAGAAAATCACCTTAGTTGTAGCTTCCAGAAGAGAAGATTCATCTGGCAGGTTCCTTTATTCTTGCTAATTAGTTGTTTCTAAGCTGCTTAAGAATTAAATGCATTGTAATTAAGAATTAAATGAATTTAAATTCCATAGCTTTAGGGCTAAGCTTTGATGATCTTGGTCTTGTTAACTGTCTTACTGATAAAGGACTTATAGAAAGGCCAGTGGAAGGATTCACATGCTCCAGTGGTGGCTTCTTTTACTAAGCCCCCTTTTTGATTTCAGGAGCAAAATAGAAGTGAAGTTAGTAGGACAGGGAAAGGAGAGGGAGAGAAACTAGGTAAGCAGTTATAAGAAAGCTTCTTGGACTGAAAAGAAAATTTGACATTCAAATATAAGACTTAAGAGAAGCATAAAAAAGGTAGTGATGGGACCAGTTGCCAAGATCTTAGTTTCAAGCCAGCATTTACACTCTTCCCTTTCACCTTCAAGAGGCTTCTTAATTCCTCTTCACTTTATGCTTTCAGAGTGTTATATGTCTCCCATCTTCCCAAACAATCTTCAGATTCTTTATATGTTTCCCAACAATCTTAATTCTGGCTTTTGATTCATCCAGCCTGGCATTTTGTATATGTACTCTGCATATAAGTTAAAAAAAGTGACAAAAAAAAGGTCCTTGGAGGAGTCATGGATACTCTCTGTGGCTTTTTCTCTCCTGTTCATCAAGAATATGACAACAATTAGCTAGACCACCAAATCTAGCACATCTCCAAATGCCTTTAACGTAATATTTCTTTCATTTCCACTAACAATTAAACTTGTCCTATCTTATCCCTTGTTGTCTAACTTTTTTCTCATTTTCTCTAAGTCCTTAAAGGGAGTTGGGAAAAAGAGTGAGGAAGAAGACAGGAAGGAGTCCCAAGGCATTTATTGCTGGAAAATTCTTCAGTGAACAATAAATTATTGCCTCTGAACCATCAAGAAAATGGAATAACTCACTAGGAGGAAATGTCATGTTATTTTCTGGGTATATCACTAGAAGAAAAATGCACAAATAATGTTAGAGAAAGTGATTCTCAATATGGAAAAAATCAAAATATAAATGGGAAAAATAAACTTCTATTTGAGAAAGGAGAGCAAAATGAAAGGCATAAAATATAAATGGAATAACTAATGCAGCTCTGTGGGACTGAACACAAGATTGGCTTCTTTAGGAATTGAATGCCATACCAAAGTTATGAGACAAAATCAACATAGTTTAATAAAGTTTGCAGATGTTGGTGGCAGTGATGGTGTATTTGTGTGTTTCAGTGGATATTGGTAAAATGTGTTGATATGGCAGATTAAAGCAAAACTTCAATTGTCAGTCGCTTATAACTTTGGCAGGACACTTCATTTGAGGCTAAATCTTGGCAGGAGTGTACTCTCTGTCTGAGATTGCAGTCCATGCCAAGTTTGACAAACATCTAGTTCAGCTGGTTTGAAGTAAATTTGCATGCCAAAGTAAAGAGTTTTAATGCATCTAACACAAAAATACATTTTTCATTATAAAAAGCAAAAATGAGTAAATGAATGTTTATTGTCAAGCTCTTTAATTAATGTCAAACAGTACTCACACAAGGCAGAAATGCAGAGTGATTCAGCATGCAAAGTCAGGTCTGAATCACCCAGAGCAGTGATTTCCAGTTTTGCTACTGGCTCACTGTTTAACTTTGGAAAAGTAACTTAGCCTCTTTGTGTCTTAGCTTATCCATCTGAAAAATTAGGAAATTAATATGAATTTTTAGAGACAGAATAATAGTGAAACTGCCAGTAGAACAGTTTTTGTGTCTACATGCCTAAACGATCATTCATAATAACTTCTCTTTTAAGAAGAGGGGGATATATAGAGAGGATTCTTTTAATTGGAGCTAGTATATTTCAGTTTGGGTAAAGGAAAAATTTGGTAATTTATGCTGAGTAGGCAACAAGGAGAACAGGTGCCTGATCATGAATACACAAAATATACCTAAAGAGGAAATTAGGCAATTGGAGAGTCTGTTCATTCTTGTGAGTCATTTGGCTATAATTTAGCAAATTAGTATTTAAGTTTACTATTTTATAAATTTGTTTTATTATGTTATCTAGCACTCATGTTGATGAGGGATGGTTCTTTGCTTTTTCTTGATTTTTTGTTTGTTCACCTTGTTTGTTAGATTTGTTTCCACAGGCTTGGTACCCTCCATCTGTAGATGCCTGATAGCTTAAGCTGGATGTCACCCCCTGTCTGCAACTGTGATGTGTCACCCTTGGACCTGGCATCAAGCATATTAAGAACTGACCTCTCAAATGGGACCCCTTAGGACAGGGACAGCTCTACATCCGATTTCAGCAGCAAGTAGCCATAGAAGAAGAGATATTCACCCCTTACCACAAGATTTTGGGGCCCCATTTGTTCGGGGTGGGGGGAATGATGGGGAGCTTGTGCTCAAGCGCCACCCTAAAATATGGTTTTCTGTGTTTATTGTGTGCTATTCTTGTTATATTGTTGTGAAATTTTGTTGACACCAGTTATTCCTACTGTATTTTTGTCAAGTAAGGGACATGAAAGATCTTGGGGCCGAATGTAAGGGTTATGGGATTTAAAGATCTTCCATGCCCCGTTGGACTTGCTGATGTAGCAGGAAGGGGCGGAGCAAGAGGAAGCGGAAGCTAATCTAGCGTTCCTGCGTTGGCTGGCGGTGGTGGTGACGGCGGCAGCAGCAGAGGCAGTGGCAGCGCGAAGCCCTTTTTGAGTTAGGACTGCTAAGGACTTTCTGCTAAGGACTCCTGCTGAGGACTGCCAGGGGCCGGAGCTGCTGGGAGCGCGCTTCCAGGACGCTGGGTGGTTGCTGTGCGTGGGGAGAGGAGGACCTTTGCCTGAGGTAGCCTGTTCTGTATTAAAGGCTTGAAAATGTGGGTGCCTTCTACTTTATCTACCTGTGCCAATGTCATAACTACTCTGATGGCTTTCACTTTCTGGTTTTGGGACTCAGTCTTTTGGTATCTTAATAAATTTTCTAGTTTATTTCCTCATATGGCAAACATGACGTATTTTGTAATGGATAATTATATCAGCATATTTGTAATCTCTATAGGCATTGTGAATATGGCATTGCTGATACAGGCTCCCACTAGGTTCAGCAGGAACTCTGATCTTATTTAAGACCAGAACCTGCGATTTAGTCTGGAAAGGATTCAGGCTAACTTGGAGTCAGAGTTGAAAAAGTTTATTATATTTATTATATATACAGTGGGCAAGGATCCTTAGAGGACCTACAACTTTAAAGGGGTAGAATTAAGATTTATATAGAATCATCCATAGTAGAACCCATGCCAATTATGCTAACTAATCAGTCAAGGGCTGATTGAGAAGTGCCCAGTCTGTCACCCATCAGTGTCATGTTTGACAGGATTGATGTCTGGGAAGGACTGATGTCTGGAAACCAACATTAAGGAGTTAACCCAGAGATAGGGTCCTGAAGGATTCATTGAGGCAGCCAAGGAGTCAACCTAGAGATAGGGTACTGAAGGATTCATGGGGGCAGAGGAACACTATACAAAGAGGATATAATAGTTGCCTAAGCTGGAATGTTTATAGATACTTTAGTGAAGGATTCATAAGAATAGTTTGTTATTGTTCCAAGCTGAGATAGTTGTTGATGGGCAGACTTATTGCTCTGAAGCTAGGGGCAGGGGGAGAAGGGGCAGAGTGAATGCTCTGAGACTGGGTGGGGGGTGGTGGTGGTATGATTTTACAAACTAGTTTTACAGACTGATGTTACAAAGTTTTACAAATTGAGTTTACAAATATAGATCCCAAGCACCCCACCATTACTGATATTACAAATTGGTATTACAAACTGATATTACAAACATAGATACCAAGCACCCATCAAAGTGGGATGAAAATTTTCATGCAGTCTACCAAAAATGGATTACTTACTTCCAAGGAATAGTTGAGGTATCTGGGGGTTTAAATGGTCATTAAATTCAATATAAGTCACTAATGAATATGGTAGCTCAAAAAGTCAGTGTCTTTTTGCATGGCAATAAGACATATAGATCTATGAAGAAATCCACAGTAGCCTACCCTAGCTGTTCTCTGAATGACAAGATTATATCTGGAGTAAAGCATTCAATTATAGATAGCGCATTTAAGGAAGGACATTAATCCATTTGGAGAACATCCAATGGATGGACTTTGAGATCATACAATAGGATCACTTGAAGGAAACAGAGAAAAAAGAGAGAGCCTAAACAAAAGGATTTGGGAGAAGGGGTGGGGGTGGGGTGGAGTTGTAATATATTAGCTGCCACTCAAATGTTTGAGAGATTAGACTTTTTCTTGTGTGTTTTTTTTTTTTCTGCCCAGAGGTTTTATCTGCTAAGAACAATGGATGGAAGAAACTGAAAGGCAGATTTTTGGTTTGACATATGGAAATAAAAGACCTCCACAACAATTAGAGCTGTCCAAACATTCAATGAGCTTCTTCAGGAGCTAGAGGGTTATATCTCACTAGTGATTTTCAAATACAGGCTGGATGACCATTTTGTATATTTCAGAATAGATTCTTTTTCAGGAAAAAGTGGGACTTTAAAGGTCCTGAGATCCCTTTCACCTCTGAAAATCTCTGATTCTCTTAACATACACTGTGAGGCTCTCACATAAAATTCTGGAAGGAATTTTAAAAATGTGTCTATATGTAACCACTGAGGAATTTTTTGGGGGGGGATTATGATGGTTTGGGGTCATCTTAACTGGCACTGAGTTGGATTGTCTATTTTGTGATTGAAATTGACTTGACCTGTATTGACACAAGGATAACTAATTTTTATCTTTACTAAGGTTTTTTTATATTATAAATATTAAACACAAAATTAATTCATTGTAATCTGTATTGTAAGCCCTAGAGTTATGACACAGAGTTAATGTCACTGAATTTTGGTCCACTTGATCTTTGTTAAACTAATATATATTCAGGACAAATTAAACATATTTGTGTGTGCACATACACACACATCTGTATACACACACGTATATGTGTGTGTGTGCATTTAATCTGAGGTTGAATCACTATAGGTCTCTTCTATCTTCTCCCTAGGAAATACTTTGGAGTGTAAGCACTCTTTTCTTCTTGTCCCTGTCCTTTCTCAATTAAAAAAAGATTAGAAATTCAATCTGCTACTCCTTGTTTCAATTAGCCTACTTGTAGCCAAGGGGAAAAATAAAGTTCTCAGGTCCACACAGTTTCTCTTTCTTCAATTTTATGGAGTTTTTAGTAGATCAAAATATTATTAATAGACCCCTAGTTTTGAAATTTTCTAATATTTGGAAAGAGTTTTAACTTTCTTATATAATTTAAAATGTGTATATTTCTATGTAACCCCTAATTTCCTCCATTCACCTTTTTACTGTTAGAGACTAAGTAAACAACATGAGTCTTCCTGATCAAAACCTAGGTTTCTTTATATGAAGCAAAATCAAAATACAGGAAATAGTTTAGATAAAAATAGAAAAGTGTGTTTCTAAATTGATATGGGAAGACCTTTTGGAACTTCTCTCAGTCTTTGAAAAGGCAATCATAACAAGGAACTTTCAGTTCAATTTCTGAGTTCCAAGATACCTGCAGGAATCCAATGGATAAACATAATTTATCGCCTCTCTTTTGAAGCTCAGTTCTTCTCATTCTCTATCATGTCACACATTACTCTTCAGTTCATCTGAGAGAGAAAAAAAGAGAGAAAGAGAGAGTACTGGATCTCACTCAAGGTGAAACTCCCCAAAGTCTCTAGTGTAGTAAGCTGAGAATAGGATGGAAACTGCCATCTCCTGTTATGTCTTCCTATTGAGTTTTTTTTTTTTTGGGGGGGGGGTTGTTTGTATGTTTTTGTTTTATCCCTTCAGTAACCCAAAGTGAGACTGGCCTCATTCATCTTAACTCTTCATGCTAGAAGCCAGAAGTGTCCAAAGTAACATACATACACACACGTGCACACTCACACATGTACTTATAACCTAGTAGACTACAGGGTTATAAAATCACAGATTTTTTACTGGAAGGAACCCTTTTTGGTCAAAAGAGTTTAAGTGATTTTCTCATGAAAATAGAGCAAGCAAGAATGAGAGATGGACTTTTAATATAGCTCTCTTCTTTTTAAGACCCTATCTTGGATATTATATTATTTCTATAGAATACATGGTTATACATGGGGAATGTAAAGGTTAATGTTCTTGGACTTTGGAAATTGATGACCAATATTGTAAAATACATTGAAAATGAGGTAGCAAAAATGTTTGAGAAGTATTTGGGCTAATCAAGATCCAGATGAAAAATATTTAGTGTTGTAGAGTACTTAATGGTCATCTAAATCTATCTAAATCCAACTCTAAATATGATCCTATGACTCCTTGGGAAGCTAGGTGGCAAAATGCTGGCACTGGCATCAGGAAGACTCATCTCCCTGTGTTCAAATCTAGCCTGAGGCATTTATCAGACATGTGAAACTCAGCATGTCACTTAACTGTTTGCCTCATTTTCCTCAGCTGTAAAATGAATTGTAGATGAAATTGACAAACCACTCCAGTATCTTTGCAAAGAAAACACTAAATGGCATCATGAAGAGTTGAACATGACTGAAAAATGCCTGAACAACAACTAGTAGCATGAGAGTAGTTTTATGTTGCCATTCTATTCCATAAGTCAAAGTTGTATGCTATTTGCAAATAATGGGTATTGATTAAATTGATGTGCTAGAATTAAATGAAATCTTTTTTTTTAAAAAGCTAATAAACTCAAACATTTTGAAATTCAAGTATATCTCCAAAATGCAAAATAAAAATAATTGGTTAATGGTCATGTCGAGGTTCAAGGTGTGTTGCAGGGTTGTCTCAAAAGAATTCACAGACTCAGACCATCTCCAACTCAAGCAAAGACATTAATTGATTTAGCCTCTCAGAAAGCAGGCTGGACTCCAAGAAGGAATTAGCAACTTAGCAAAGCAGAACAGAAAATACCAGCAAATATTCTGGGTCTGATCCAAATATCTTGGATCAGGTTCAAGCCACAATCCCCTGCTTACAAAAACATACATAAAGGCAAAGTAGAACTCTACATGTTGCTACCCATAATGCATACAGAAAAGCCCATGTGGGGGGGGGAATAATGTATGATATGATGTTATAATAAGCCTCTATACATAATAAGTTCACATAAAAGACAATCTGCTATTATTGCATGGGTGTCTACTCAGGGAAAATCCCTTTTTTGATTTAGTGGCCAACATCTTGTCTTAGTAGTGTGTTCATTGATTAAAATATATTTATCTTGGGCAGGATGGTTTTCTCCTTGTCTAGCAATCATTGCTGACAAAATTGTTGCTAACAACATAATTGTTAATATTGCTACCCCCATCAGTCCTAGTAAAATGGGAAGCTAGGTGGTACAGTGGATACAGTGCCAGGGCTGGAGTCAGGAAGACCTAAGTCCAAATCTGGCCTCAAAACACTTACTAGCTCTGTGACCCAGTTACTTATCCCTGTTTGCCTTAGTTTCCTCATATGTAAAATGATCTGGAGAAGGAAATGGAAAACCATTTTTTTTGCCAAGGAAACTCCATTGGGGGTCATAAAGAATTAGACATGAATGAAACGACTGAACAAGTAGGGAAACAGAATTTATTATTTGATAAATAAATAATTGTCTTTGAATCTAGAGTTTATTTCTTCACCCCTCCCCAAATTTACAGGAAGCTACATGGTATAGTAGATTGAACTCTGATCATGGTAAGGGAGACCTGAATTCAAAACGTACCTCAGAGACTTATTAGCCATGTTATCCTGCCTGCCAGAGCAAGTCAGTTACCCTCTGCCCTCTGCCTTCCTTAGCTGTCTCATCTCTCAAAATGGGGTCATGATAGGAGTTACTTCCTAGGGTTGTTGTGGGATTTTATTTATAAAGTGATTTACAAACCTCAGATCACTATATAAACTTTAGTCATCATCAGCAAGATTAGAAATTTTAAAAGAAACATGATTAAAATGCTTGCTAGTTGTTGCTTCCTATCAAAGGTATTAGGTAACATTAGGCCATTGAGTGCTGAAGTTCAGTTTTAAAGTGAATAATCATGCCTCTCAAGTGTTATAGGAAATGCAAAGTGCCATGTATAAGACATATGGAATTCATTAACATTTATATCATCAAACTAAAATACATTAAATCCACATAATCCAAATAAAAATGTATAAAATGTGACTACATACACTAATCAGATAATTAGCTAAATTCCTAGAGCTGGTAATCCAGAATAAATGCATTTTTGCACATTCTTTTACTTCTTTCTTCTCCAGGAACCAAGTCAGCACCTTAAAACAATTAAGAAACCCTTAAACAAATCTTTCAGATTCTCATGTCTTATGCTTTGGATTCAGGCTATGTTGCTACTAGACTTGCTGTTTATCTCTTAATTCTTTATTGTTTAATAATCTTCCTACACAGATGGCAACATATAAATTATATTTGTCCAATGCAAATCGTGCTTGAAATGCAAATTTGAACTTGAATTAATTAGATTTATATGAGGTGGCAATGACAACATATGAAACATACACATGGAAGGGCCAAAGAAACTTCAGGCTCAATCCACCCCTTATGGCTTTTGATTCTGAAGCAGGTGGGGAATCATCCAAGCAGATTGTATCTCAGTATTAACTCAATCTCATCAAGTGTTCTTATTCAATTAGGAGTGGGTCCTTGTCAGAAAAGAGAATTATTTTAAGATGCCTAAGTCTGCATTCCAGTGAGTTGGAAAGTAAAACTTTCAGCAAGAACACAAAGGGTACTGAATGCAATTAGATAGTCTGTTTTAATTACACATTCTCACTTAAAATAGAAAAATGTTATATAGGATAGCTCTCTCACACCCTATATCTTTCTATATACTCTAAATCTAACTTCATTTATCTATATATATATCGATACACTCTACATCTAACTCTTTAAGATCAAAGAACCTTCGAATATAGTTATTATACCAGTATAATTAATTTCAGGCATTCACTGAGATGTCCTAATTACAGTTCTAATATAACAATGAATTAATAAGAATTTAGTGTGTTTGTGCCATGTGCCTGGAATTGTGCTAAGTGCTAGCACAAAAAAGTCAAAAACTATTTGTGCTTTGCAGGAGCTCACATTCTAATGTGGAAAAGTTAGACAATAATTAAGAAGATATTATCTAAAGTAATCTTTGAGATGACATTTTGCAGTACTATTAAAATGACCTACTGTGTGGGATTTTAAAATTAGTCTAAAACTTTGGTCTTTGCTCCCCTCTTTCCATTGAATTGACTGCTGCCACATAGATTTGGTTTAATGAATATTGTCAGGTGAACTTAAGGGTTCTTTAGCCCAGGGCAAGAAAAGAGAAACATGGAAATTATTTTTCTTCATCCCAGAAAGAGCATCTATAAAATTCCTATCATCATTTCTCCTGTACCCATGGGATTCTGTGGTTGAGTGGAACAGGGTGAAGATGTCCAGGACAGGAGTATAGACTAGGAAAGTAATGATGATTTTTCACAGAGTATATAGGCATCTGGACCCACAATCCTTCAAAAAGTGAACAGAATCCTCCTTTGTTAGTCTCTAGAAGAGGCCCAGTTTCTGTAAATTTTGTGAGATAAAAACAAAGCAAACTTATAATATATATTTAGTGAGAGAACAATTACAAATTGATATTTGGCTGTTAATAGTTTTGAGGAGATCCTCCTAAATGAATACCTAAATACAGATGTTCTCAAATATCTGATTTTTATTGCTATCATTTTTGTTGTTAGTTTTCTTATGGTAACTTTCAGGGACGTAACATTGATTAAAGAGGCATATTGTGAGGGCCAGAAGACCAGTGGTGACAGAGGTATATTTCTTGCTTAAAACTCAGGAAGGATAAAATTTATGATTGGCAAAATTACTTTAAAAAATGGTGTATATTCTATCTTATTCAATATAGTTAAAATAATATTCCTTAAAAACTCAACCTTTACTATAATGTGAGACAAACTTAGCAAACCAAGCAAACAGACAATAAAAAAATCCTTCCTGTGGAATATAGCCCTCTTTGTGTGGGTGGATAAAAACAGGATGTGACAGTCTTCACTACACTGCAAGTTAAAGTAGGAAAACTACTGGTAAAGGTGGGTGGAAATTACATTAAAATGAAACTTGGGATACATTGTACAGAAATAAGTAAGAGTAAGATTGAGTTTGGTTTAATACATACTCCTGTCCATGTGAGCTGCATATCTGGATATATTCTTTTCTATGAGTCACTATATCATTATACAATCTAGTTTTGTTTTGTTTTGGTGGGCACTAGGAGAGGGATTAGTGGAACCATTGTTTTTTCAATTTATCTAGTCAAATGAATTTGTTTGAAGATCTGTGTAGATGTAGGCAAAAATGCCAATTTTCAAATAATGTTATATCCTACAAGTGTCACATGGATCACAAGAGGTTGTAATAAATGAATTAAGCAAAGGCACTGGTCTCAAGAGTCCAGAGTTCACACAAGTAGCACCTCTAGTTAGGAGTTTTCCCAAGCCCAAAGTACAATGAAATGAAAAGACAATCATTCTGTTCAATTTGAATTTCTACCTGATTCAAGCCCCAGTAATCACAGTGATATGATCTTGATCAAATTCCAGGTTCTTCTTGATGCAAAATTCAAAGCCAAGTGTATTTCAATTTTAGCTGGAAAAAGAGAAAGTCTCCAGCTGCCTTTGATTTGATTCTACTCCAATGAAACTCAACAGGTATATCTGGAACATGGAAAAAGGAAAACAAAGGGGGTGGCAAACAATTTTCTAGATGTCACCTTGCATATACATTCAGAAGGAGAGTACCATATGGAAATTTTAAAATCATATCTAATCACCTTTTTTTTTTGGAAAGAAAATAAAAGTTAGTACTATTTAAATCTAGTAGTTAGATAGTGTTAAGGAAATAATGTTTTAGTTTTTGACTGCAATAATTTAACAGATTGCTATAAATTTGACTCTAAAGTAAAACTCAACATCCCAAAGAGAGAGGAATACTTTTCACAATCTCCTAACTACTTTATTGATATAACTCCAGACACTTATATGCCTGTATGCCATGTAAAGAAATCACAGTATACTATCACATCATTTGCATGTTTTATCTATAGATTAGACATTTAGTACTAGGAGAGGAAAAGTTTAGTGGGAAAAGAATTAAACTATAAGTTATAGAATCATTGAATACCAATTAAACAGGACCTCCAAATTCATCAACAAATATCTGGGGAAAAAATCCCCTGTATAACATTATGGTCGAGTAATCATCAGTTTTCTGCTTGAAGACTTCTAGAAAATGGGAAATCACTGACATCTGAACATCTGAGGTGGCCTGTTTTAGATAGTTCTAATTGCATAAAGCCAAAATCTTCCTCTCTAAAACTTTTATATATGCCTTTTATTTCTGTGCTCTAGAACTGAGAGAGCACATTTAATTACCCCACCATGTAATAGTCCTTCAAATAATATTCCACATATGACTTCATTGGTGCAGAGAATAGTGATATTACCATTTCCGTTGTTTTGCATACTTAATTTCTATTACTGATTATTGATCTTGAACTCATCATTTGATCATTGTCTTAAATTCAGCTTCAAATTTGTCTGAAATAGATGCTAGACAATGTTTTTCTAGATATCATCTCAAATGTTTGCCAGGTCTGATGGTATTCTTAGGCCTTCCTTGAACTTGTCTCCTACTATTGTCCCTAAGTACAAGCTCCCTGGTTGAATAAAAACACTTATACCAGGCCCTAAAAATTCCATCCCTAAATTTCTGGTTATACTTGAATTATAAGATGCACAGAATCCCCCTAAAGTGTTGTAGAGATACAGGAAAAGGAAAATAATTCAAAGTGAAAACTGAGAAAATTACCTTGAGTCTGCACCATCCACCTGCTGAGCTAGAGGGAGAAAGGCGCATTTGCTTCTGAGAGTTTATTGGAGAATGTGAAGGCGCAAAGGAAAAGGCAAGAGAGTGATGGGTTATTACTGTTCATGGGTATGACTCTTCTGGGCTTTTTGATTGTTTTTTGTCAGTTTAAATAAAGCTTCTTTGGTTAGTCTGAGTGCTTACTTGGTTCAGGAGGGTCTCTCTACATTTTTCAACATACATACTTGTTTCTTAAGTCCTGTGGTTGGTGCTGAGTAGTCTTGTCCCCTCCCTCACCTAACCAGCTGATTTTTAAGGATCATTTGACTCTAACTGAAGTTTAACTCTGCAAATCAGAATAGACCCAATTACAAGAAGAAAAGCATATTATTTCTAGGGTAATTGTAATCTCCAGAGCCTAACTTCACAAGATCTTAACTTCTTCCAATGTCCAGAAGTCGTAATAGTCCTTTCACAAATGTTTGTTAAATTAATATAGAAATTGGAAAGGTGGAACAAAATGGTGCCTCAGAGGTTTTTCTGATGTGTACTATGCATAGGAAGAAAATCATATGATTCCTTTAAAATGTAATAAAAGAGTTAACCTTTCAGCGAGTAAGCCAGAAACTAGGCAGATAGTTGTTCACCAAAAATGCCTCCCACTGACCAGGAGATTCATTACATTGTAAGCTTCTTGAAGGCAAGAACTGTCTTTTGCCTCTTTTCAGATTCTCTAGCACTTAGAAAAGCACTTGGCACCTAGTAGACACTTAATAAATGCTTATTGAATGAATGAATGGGTCCAAGGAAGATTCTTTATGAAGCTTATGAATAGATTTCAGGAGCTTTGTAAAACATATTGGAAAAAAAATCTTTATTTTCACTAAGCTATAACTGAAATTTTCATTTCTGTTGATTACTTAAAACATTATTCTCTAAAGGAGTCTATAAGCTTCATAACACTGACAAAAGGGTCAATGATGAAAAAAAGGTCAAGAATTCCCACTATTACTATTGATGGTGAGATTATTCATGGTTTTTTTTTTGCATATAACTTATGTGACTTAATACTGACAACTTCAAGACCCTGCATATTTAAAAGCAGAGATTCTCTCTCTCTCCCCGCCTCTCTGTACGTGTATACATGCATATGTATGTGTGTGTATATGACAGATACAGTTAGTAGTCTGTTGAACATTATGGACTCCATCAGAGAATAATTTTTCAAAACAGTAAATGCATAAACATATAGGATTATAAAGAAAGTCATATTGAAAACAACTGATAATGAAATATAATGATCAACTTAAATAAATACACAGACACCAAATTAAGCACTTCTATCTAGTGTCACCCAAATTAGATCCACAATTACTCAAGGGTTAGTTTGAACTATACACAGTGGGAAAAATTGTCCAGATGATAATAGAAAAACCATAGAATCTAACCATTAGCCCTATACATTTGACAGATGTTCCACATGTATATAAGCTGGACCCTGGATTGAATAGGAAGAGGAGAGTAAGCTAGACTCCCTTTGTGAGACTGGATAACTCTCTTAACAGTCCAAACCTCTCTGAAATAAAGGGTCTTTTTTTACAGCATTCTTCAGTTGAAGTTTGGTTATAAATTAAAAAGTTATCCAGAATAACTATTGAACACTGAAAATAGCCAAATAAAATGTTTCGTCCCATCTTGGACCAGCCTTGCTCTTCCATCAGTCCCATTAAGGCCCCACTGTGTGCAAGGTTTCTCTCTCTCCTCAACAAGATGGTATCCTACACTCTTCCTGGTCGGGAGTTTTGCTCTACCATTATCAACACCTTCCTCTGCTCAACTGAATCTGTCTTTAAACATTATTTTCAATATGCCTTCTTTCTGCTCACACTAGTATGTTTAATGGGCTTCCTTTGAGAACCATATTACTAGTTATAATTCTGTAGATACAGAGCAGAGAATGAGAGGCACTTCTAAAGGGAAGAACCACAATATGGAATAGTAACTACAATGATAAGTTCACCATCTGCTGGGAATTATGGTAAATTTCAAGGGTAACAAAAAGCCACATTCCCATGTGGCCTGAGAAACTACAGAGTGACATACTAATGGTAACATGCAAAGTCATTCTTGATAATATGGATTGGACATTGAGTAGGCATTCATTTCCACCATTATGATGGGAGCTTGTTGGATCGAAGTGGTCCTGACACTCAGTTAACATTAATTATATGTTATGAATATGAAAGCCACCTTCATGATAAAAATGTCATGAACAAAAGGAGCTTTGTATACTCCTATGTGTGGGATTCATACTCCAAATAATTATAGCTTAGAGAGCATTTTTAAAAAATTGCTTCTTTGGACAAATGGGTTTATGATGTGACAGGCTTTGACTAGTTAAGCCGCACTAAAATAACCATTGGCCAGTAGTACCTATCAGTTATGCTTTGAAATCTGAAAACAAAGATAAATGGAGTTGTCTGTAATAAGGGAGATGTGCCCTATATCTAAATGAGTCTACAAGGATGATGTGCATTCAGAGAAGTCAAGTAAACTGCCCCCTAAAGCTACATGTAGTACATAAAAGGCAGCATTTTAGTAAAATCCATGTCTCACCTTTTTTTTGTTTCATAAAGTGTCAAAGTTAAAAAATGGATAATAAATAACTTTTTATGTGATCTGAAAACAAGACTTTCTTTTTTGTGAATATACTGATAATAAAAAAAATTAATTGCTTGTTTCTATATGTAATTTTGGTTTTCTATAATTTTGTAAAGCTCTCCCAAATGTAAGTAGATCCTTTTAATATTCATTCTGCATTGTAGGGCAAAATATTCTCGTGATCCATGTTCTTATCTCCAGGTCCAGAATGATGAAGGGTTTTTGGTTTGTTTGTTTCTTTGTTTTTCAGGATCTGCCTGAAAATCAAAAGAGAGAAATTTGTTTACCAAAGGTGGTTCTCATTGAAAAGGAAGACTGAGTGCACAGGCCAATGGAAATGGAATTCTACACTGCTCAGCCAAATTCACAAATTATTTATTCTTGTGTCCTTTTTACTCATTTCATACTCCTAGGTAAGAATAGACATTTCTTCCCCTGTATTAAGAAACAGAAAAGGTCTTATGATCTTTGGGGGAATACACAGAGTCTCTCACAGACAAAACTGTACTCAGTTGGAGGTAGTAGTACAAAATGATAATAATAATGACAATAATAACATCAAGAATACTTATAATACCTGTTATATGCCAGGCATTGTGCTAATCACTTTCCAATATTATCTAATTTAATCTTTTTTTTTTTTTGCTTTTTGGAGGGAAATTGGGGTTAAGTGACTTGCCCAGAGTCACATGGCTAGTTTTGTGTTAGGTGTCTGAGACTGGATTTGAACTCAGGGCCTCCTGACTCCAGGGCCAGTGCTCTATTCACTGCACCACCTAGCCATCCCTAATTTAATCTTAACAACAACCCTGGGAAGTAGGTGCTATTATTATTCCAATTTTACATTTTGAAGACCTGATATCAACAGAAGTTAACTGAATCGAACAAATTCACACAGCTAGTTGTTTCTGAGGCAGGATTTGAACTCAGGTATTCCTGACCCCAGGTCTAGCACTCTTTCCACTCTATTATTTAGCTATATTAGTGTAAATGTTGGTCTCATAAGGGTGTGGCCAAAAAGTCTGCAAAAGTCTACCAAAAAGTCCCTCGAAACAAAACGGGGTCAGGGGAGGTGGGTGGCACCTAGTCAGCTTTCAGATGAAGTACACTATGGACCTCCACATTGGTGCCTTGGAAGAATCCAATTTTGTGGTGACTCAGGAATGTTTGTTTAAAAATAATTTACTTTTAATTTATGAAATAAAGCAAGCATTTCCATAACATAGTATAATTTAAAAAAAAGATAATTGCACATGAAATTGCAAATCTACTATGCTATTTCTTTTAAATATACAGCAAATTCTACACTCTTTTTAAAGGACAGGAATATCCTTCTACTACTCTTCTCTGGGCTTCCTAAGTGTGGGTTTCTAACTGGCTAATTGGCAGAATACAAACGCTGGACACCATAGAATGACATTAGGATGCCATTCAAGGTGGGAGAAAACAGTCTGATGAAGATAGGTCAAATTTCTATTGAAAATTGAAACACACTAGATAGAGTACATTTCTCTAAATTATCTTCATAACAAATGTTTTGATTTTTTCTTAAATATTTTTGTAATTAGTGAATGAACATTTTTCTTACTAAAAATTCATTCATCCTCCTTACCCCTTCCATGACCATCCTGACTGGCATCTCCAAAATAAAAGGTACCTTTCCTTAGCTCCAAAGACTAAATAGCTCCAAGATGTCCATGCCTAAAGATAAACCCAACTCATAGTAACCCCCCAAAAAAACAAAAGCCTGAAGATTTTTCACAACCCCATAACTCTCTTTTAGTTTTATAGCCCTTCATTCATCCTTCAAAGTATTAACACACCATTTCTTTTTCCTCTCTTTCCTTTGATTCCATTCTGGCCACTTCTTTCTTTTCAGCTGCGGAAAGAGCAAATGAATTTCCCTGTTTTCAGTCACTTTTCCAAGGATAATTGTTTCCATCTTCCCTAGTAAGTTTTTTTTTTCCTCTTTCTGCTCTGTTCAGTCAGGTGGTGTTTCTCAAATGTTTCCTCATACCTACCTCCATTGTGTTTCCTTGACATTTTCCTGATGTCCTTCCTTAGGAGGCTGAGTGAAAGGTAAATAAGATAGACTACAAATAATACAACATATAGCCTTGATTTTCCTTTCATAAATATTTTTCTTCCTTTTTTACAGGCATGTCTTTGTATGTGTGTGTGCATGCATGTGTGTGTTATCCTTTTCACCAACTTGAAGCAGTACTCCCTGTAAAGTGTCCACAGAAATAGTACCCACAACTACAAAATAACTTATTCATGAAATATGTTTAAGTATCTAAATGATAATGGCAACAACACTATTGGGAGGCACGGCATGCAAGGAATTTTCTGGATAATAACAAACTGTTTAGTTTGTTATTCCATAGCCTTCACCACTAAAAGTGCTGATAAGAGGGCTCTTAGAAAGTTGAGGTCACTGTGACCCTACATTTTATGAGTATTATACAGTGCTGTTGAGCGTTAAAGATTGAGGGAGCTGTTTCACTGTAATGGTAATTTGAAGACCTCTTTTTGTAATGGCAAGTAAGCAGTAGTTAGCACTTAGTAACTAATCAAACCTCTGTGAAAGAAACAGAAGGTATGAACCCTTGTTCCTGATGTAACAGGAAGGGGTTGGCTGAAATAGGAAGTCGCTAATGCTGTGTATATAAGAAAAGCCCCAGAGAGGCACAGTCAGAATTTCTTGAAGCCTCATGGAGAGAGAAGCAACTGCCAGGAGGAGGCTGAAGAGGAGCCAAGAAGCCCCCTCCCTCCAGGCTGGATAAGGTAATTATGATTTTTGAACAAGCTGCAGAAGACTGAAGAAGCATTACCAGGATGCAAGGACCTTGTCTGTTTGTAGCTTGGTTGAGGCTTGAATTCTGGGCAACAGAAATTGTGAAGGATTTGACATGGACTGGACCCTGTGAACTTCAGTGTGGAGCAGGACCTACCCAGAGAACTAGGCAAGGAACTGGGAGCTGTCTGCCATTGAACCCAGGTGACAGTCTGGTGAATCAAGGTAGAATCTGGAACCATGGAAGGGGGTCCAGGGAATCTGAGAACCAGCCCCAAGTCAAGATGAAAAGACCTCTCCCTGGGTACTGAGTAATGATGAAATTGTAGTTTACTAGTGACCTACATGTTGAGGGCTTGTGTATTTTAATTGATAATTGAATAAGTGACTAAGTTAAATTAGTTGCCCCATGAGTGGAAGACTTTAACTATTGTACTTTTTTATTTTTTTATTTTTAAAGCAATTGGGGTTAAGTAACTTGCTCAAGGTTACACGGCCAGTTATTTCTAGGTGTGGTCCTAAGTACCTGAGCCCAGATTTGATCCCCAGGTCATCCTCACACTGGAGCCGGTGCTCTTACTCGATGTGCTACCTGGCCGCCCCTTCAACTATTGTACTTTGAGATGATTGTTCTTTGATCTAAATATTGTGAACACTTTGGTGAAAACTATGTGGCCATTTTAATGATAAACTGTTGAGAATACTCTATTGTGATTTTCTATGATAAGTTGTAATATTGTGAATGCTGTACCTTGATTTTCTGTGAATATTTTGCTTTGATTTGTTATGTAAAAAATAGAGTGTTCCCTATACTGTGTAATCAGAATCTTAAAGGCTGTTCACAGTAGCATTCTTCTGGAAAGCTGCTCATCATGCATGGCATTACATTCATTTAACTTGTCTTCAATTTTGTTATCAGGGCTTGTCTATCATCTCTTAATCAATAGATCTAATCCTCATGAACTGATCAATCAATAGCATTCTGTTCTAATTAAAAAGAATTGGCTTTTAATTCATTTGCATTAGCTAAATCTGTCTAACATCCAGGATGATCTTGAACTTACTAAAGTGTGGTACGAAAGTATCAAAGTCAGTTCAGAGAAGAGGACATATTTTCTGCTTCTAGTAATATGCAAGAGAGAGCAATGCTGGGAAGGCACATTCCATAAGGTCATTTGGATTATGGAATAGCATCCTTCACTAATTAATTGTTAGTTTAAGCAGTTTTCTGGAATCAGTGACAGTGACTAGTAAATTACATCATAAAGAAAATTTGACCAACTATAGCACCTCCATTGCTAAATATTTTCAAACATAGGTTTATCTTTAAAAACAAGCACTAATATAAAAAATAAATTACATGTGGGGCGGCCAGGTAGCACAGCGAGTAAAAGCACCATCTCCAGTGTCGGGATGACCTGAGGATCAAATCCGGGCTCAGATACTCAGCACCACACCCAGAAATAACTGGCTGTGTAACCTTGAGCAAGTTACTTAACCCCGACTGCTATAAATAAAGTGCAACAGAAAAAACAATAATAATAAAATAATATCACAAATTTAAATGCTAAAAAATAGCCACTTCTTTCTCTGAACCTTGACTGTATTTTGTATCCCAGTTTGCTGCTTTCACAGTTTGTCTTTTATTGGTGTCAAATGTAGATTTATTTCTATACTAGAAGTGCATGAACATTTTAACCCTCATATCTAAAATAGCCCACAGAGCTGTAATACACTCAATATTGTTTCTTAAATAGTATCCATAAAATAGTCCCTTTCCATATTCTGGGTGTCATGCTGGAAGACACAACAGTTGTCTCTAACACATGGGTTCTAGATGTTAATTTACTAAACATTAGCATGGGTAAATTGGAAATGGTTTCAGGAGAAGAATGACTGAAAACACATGCCATTATCATTTCAGACTTTGTAATAGAGCTCCTAATTAAGCAACATATACACAGGATGCTTTGAATTCAAATACCCCTTTATTCTTCCACTCTCACATTTGCTAAAATGGAGCTGTAGACTTCATATTTAAAACTAAATTCCAAATATACTCTTCAAACTCTCCAGCATAATGCATTTTCAGGCTTGGGCAAGGTTTAAGCAATTTGCACCCAAAATAATAAAAGTAGTCAATGAAAAGAATTAACTAAGTGAAAACAGAGGCCTGTTAATTGCAGCATCTGTGTACCAAGTAGGGTGTTCACTGCTGTAAACACCATAAACCAGTACATAAACAGTACATAAATAGAATTAGTTCCTCTCAGTTAACTTCAGGGGCATAAAAATAATAGACATATCAATAATAACAAATCATGAACTATATGTACTATGCCCATTTAAGAACCCTCAGGGTATCATAAGTGTGAAGGTAGCTTCAGAGAAGTGAAACTCTCTAGGGAAAATACAAAGGCCATGCAAATATAAATTTCTTGAGAAATTAATCACTGCCTTGACATATGTTGCTGGCATCTTTAAACATACTGATTACTAGCATGGCTGCTTTAATCCTAGAGTAGAGCTCTAAAAATAGTTGACATTTTACTGTTTCTATAGTAACAAAGAAAATGGCATCCTGCAATGCTTTCATTCTAGCTGAGCTGAATGCTTTCTTGGGATTGCCTATATACATCTCAGCTATGCTTTTGTCAATGGAACAACTTCTACTGCTTTCTCCATGGTTTGGGGTGTGTAATCACAACAAATTGACAGTAGCTGTGTCAGTATGAGTTTCTTACTAAGCATGAGTAGGAAAATCAAAGTCAATGCATTTATGGTAGATATCCATTTAAAATTGTGAGGTGCTGTAATAGTAATGGAATTTAAAGATCCCCTGTATTGGCTTGGTTTTTGGATTGATTGTGTTAAAACCCAGAGCTTGTGAATCCCACTTGTGGGATGGACTTGTTGATGTGAAAAGAGAGGGCTAAACTGGAGGAGTTGGTGACAGGAATTTAGAGACACAAGCAGAGAGAGAGGCAGAAGAATTTTTTGGAAGCAGCATAGTGGAGGCAGAAATGGAGAGGATTGCTGAGGGCCAGTTTGAACTGCCCAGGACTTTTGAGACCTGCCACCCAGAGCTGCCAAAGACGGAGGAGACATGGCTTTTATGCTGGTACTTTGTCTGTTCTGATGTTGTTTTGCCAGATTCTTCCACTGGTGAAGGACAATCCTGTTATTACAGAGGTCCTGGAACCTTGCTATTGGTTCAGGGGTCCTGAGACTGTTCTGCAGACAGAGAGTGAATTGTGCACAGTGGTGAAAGCCAATGCTGTTGTTGCAGAGGTTCTGGAACCTTGCTGTTGGTTTAGAAGCCCTGAAGAAGGATTTTCTTCTTGTATATTGACAGAAATCCTGGAAGAGGGTTTTGCCAATGTTTTCAGGGGTCCTAGGACTGTTCTGCAGACAGAGAATGAATTAATGAGGACACTGGCCATGTATCTTGTGGCCTTGTTAAGCTTTGTCTCCTCAGGAACAAAGATTGCTGAGAACTTGCCTTGGGTCAAGATGAAGAACAGACCTCTCTTTGGGTATTAAATTCTGTGCTTAAGCTTGTTATAATTGTGGTGTAGATGGCCTATTCAGGTGTGATCCAAGGGTGGGGAACTTTTGACTTTTTTGTGCTTTGTGACTGAGTAAATTAATATACTGCCTAGGGGTGGAGTACTGCTTAGAAGAGGGTCTTTGGGATTGACTAAATGAATTATAATGTCCAGGGGTGGAGTAGTACTTGGGAATTATTGAATTACACTTGGTGAATGTTGTATTTTGAATTATGCTATATTTTGATTTTCTCTGTTCTTAATTTGTCACTGAATAAAATGGAGAGCAGCTATGCTGGTATTTTGAACCTTGGGAAGTTGCCTTTGCTTGGCATTACAGGTGCAAAGGCAAGGCCATTATTTTCTAGATGCATAGTAGGAGGTTTACTGCATCAAAGGTTTCAAAATAAAAATTCCACTGCCATAAACACTGTTGTGCAGCCCCAACCAGATTAAAATCTAATTGATAAATATTTAACAAAATATGTAAAAATATGATAAAAATAACTGTCAATACACAGCCCACACGGATCTTTATTTATGGATTAGTGTCTATCTTTTTATTTCAGTCTGATACCACTGCCCTGTATCATGGAATTTCAAGTTAATTGGGAAGGTTGTTCTACTAAGAAAGCATCTATTTTTCACCTGCCCTGCTACAAGGTTTGATATTCTTCCATAGGATTTTCATTGCCTTGAAAAATTACCACCTACTCTGCCATCCTCTTTCAGCATGCAAATAGCCTTGGAAAAGATAATAAACTGATCTCAGTCATTGTTTTACTGTGAATTAGTTTGTCAGCTAAGTTCTCCTTTATCAAAAGATTCAGAATGGAAATTAGAGGAGATGTACAGAGAAGTTGGGTTTTTAAGACCTTACTCTGAGTTCAAGAGAAGGAAAGAAGAGACCTTAAGATTTCCATAAAGGTATAAATTTAATTATTAATTAATCTGAAAGGTATGTTGGAGTTCACTTAGAATTTCTATTTTGCAAACTGACACCCAGAGAGGGTAAACAACTTGTCTAAGGCAACAAATATTATATCTGCAGTCTAAACAGAGTACAGAGGATTTAGATGAGTTGCCCAAGGTCACAGAACTATTTGGTGGCTGTGATAGTATTAGAGTCCAAATTTCTTGAATTCTGGTTCAAGATTATGTATACTATTTTATTCCATAGAGGTTAAAATGATTGGTAAAAAAATTAATGATATTTGAATGTGGAAAAATCAAGGAGTCTCTTTTGTATCCTGTTTTAATATCACAAGTCCTACACAAAATATGGTCTATGATTTTGTCAGTGTAGGAAACTCTCCATATGGGAAGTTCTTCCAGCAATTTAGATGGACAATCTACATTTGAATTAATAGTTAGTCCCAAGGGTTTGCCTGAAACACACAGATTATGGCTAGCCCAGGATCACTTAGGTCATACATACATTGAAAAGGTTTCCAATTCAGTTCCTTCTGACGCCAAGCCCAGTACTCTAAGATTCCACTCTGTTCAAGAACACGCATATATCCTCACAATGGTCAGTCAGTAGCCAACAAGAATTTTAGACAATTATAAGTCCTGGGAATATAAATACAAGCTGAAAGAAAGACAGACTGACTCAATAGAGTTTACCTTTTAATGGAAAAAGATGTTGCCATTTAGCTATTCAGTTGTATCTGAATTTTCATGACATCTTTTCAGGAGTTTTCTTGGCAAAGATACTAGGGTGGTTTGCCATTTCCTTCTCTTGTTCATTTTACAGATAAGGATACTGAGACAACAGAGTTAAATGACTCACACAGTGTCACACAGCTAATGAAGTCAGATTTGAACTCAGATCTTCCTGACTCCAGGTATGGCACTCTATTCACTGTGCCACCTATCAATAGGGGAAGACAACACTAAAAAGAAGTTGAAAAGTGGGGGTTGATGGGGACTTTCATTTAGAACAGGGTAGTTAAAGTCTGGAGAACAGCCTAGAGGGTATGAGAACACTGGTTCAATATAACTTGTAAAAATTCTTATTTTCATTGTTTTGTCTATTTACTAATGATTATCTATTTAACTTTTGAAGCATTTTAAATATTTGTATTATGGACTAGAAAGTCTTCAACAAACATGAAGATTTTTATGTTCAAAAAAGATTATATATGAAACTGAATCTTCTATAACACAGACAACTTATTCTTCCTGGTAATTTTATATGGTACCAACATTGACCTATTTACTGTGTCCCCTCTCCCATGAATATCCTCTTTTTATTTTCCTGCTATGTTTTAAAATGTTTCATTGACACACCCTTCTTCCTTTCTCTTCCCCATTTTTTCCACCCACATTTTCCCTCTCCTATATGTAAGTCCTTCTTTATAGGAAAAGTATACTCAAAAGAAATTTTGTGTTGTAATGGTCTCATTTGGAAATGTGTATCTTACATTGCACACTTCATTACTTATTCAACCATAGCCCTTCCAATACTTGTCATTTTCCTTATTTGTCATCTTTGCCAAAAATTTTTCTAATTTCTTTATTTCCTTTAAAAGTAAAAAAATCAACAATATGTAAGCACTTACTATGCGCCAGATACTTTACTAAGCACTGGGAATAGAAAGGCAAAAACATCCTCCCTTCAAAAAGCTCACATTATAATTCACATTTGTTGTTTGTTCTATTTCATTTTTTAAGCAGTTGGGGTTAAGTAACTTGCTCAAGGTTACACAGCCAGTTTTTTTGTATGGGTGTTAGGTATTTGAGGCCAGAACCTATCCTGGGTCCTCCCGACTCCAGGGCCAGCGATCTTACTCACTGCGCCACCTAGACACCCCCTATTTCATTTTTTAAAAAATATTGGTAGCTGTTTTTTTTTTCTTGCTATGTTTTTCTGTCTTTGTAACTCTCTAGTCTTCTGAAACTTCCCTTTCTCTGCTTGTGTTAGATTGACTCCAGAATTAAATTAAAAATGAAAAGAGTGGGGTAAATTGCTTTCAGTAAGTAGCAAGGCCCTTTTACAGATCTGAATCTACTCAAGAAAACAAAGACCCAAATTTCCAATGCAAATATTTTTCAGGTGTTTTCTTATGGAAGACTTGAAAAACCACTCTCAATTTCTGAAGGACTAAGGATGAATATAGCACAGAGAGTAATGAAAAGAAAAATGGTAAGGTGAGAATTTGCAATATAAAACCAATGAACTCCAAAGGACAGAAGCAGAGAATGTCATCAAGGACTTCTCTGACAAAAAGGATGAACAGGTCACATGACAAGAATGAAGGATGATAGGTGAACTGGAAGAGAGTTCCATTGGTATGCTCACATTGTTGGAAGAAAAGGAGGAAGGCAACTGGTACTGGACTCCATGTGAAACATGTCTTTTTTGACTAAGTTAAAAAGGACTGAAATGACTGAAAAACTATTTTTAATCTTTTGTTTACCTTTTGATCCTGATTTACCTTTTAAACTTTTCATCGGAGTCCTTTTAAAATTATAAGCATATATATATATCCATATACACATCACCATACATACATATTTATGCACATGTGTATGCATGCATATATATGTAGGCACATATACATATATACACACATGAATCCAAAATATGCATACAAATGCATGTCCATATACTTGGCACACATACCCACAAGCACATATGCACAAATGTATGTATATCTATCATAGTACACATGTACATACATCATATACAGAAATGTGCATGAACATGTATGTGTAAATACATAATACTACATGTATGCATAAGTATATTTACTGAGCTGGAATTACTCAAATAAAAGTTTGATGTGAAGCATCATAAAGAGAGGTTCTGTGTATTGGAGGATAAAATAATCATTTCACTGCTTTCTAAATGCTTCTCTACTTTTCTTCAAGCCTGAAATTTTCTCTTATCTCTCAACTAAAAAGGCTTAGCTTTTTACCCTCTAAAGGAAGGTGTTATGATTGAAACACTCAACTTTACTCTAGGAGTCCTTAGAAGCAATGAGTAGATAACTCAGACTTTGTAGAATCATAGAATCTCTCACTTCTTTCAAGGTTCAGCTGAAGTGTCACCTTCATAATGAAACCTTTCCTTAGCTCCTCACTTACAAGTGCCTTCCTTCCCTAAATAATACCTTTTGTTTATCTGCCTTTTATTTATTATTAGTCTCCACATATGGATTCTCTATATACTTAGTATGTACAAATGCGTTCTGTATATACTTATATATGTAGATACTGTGTCTCCTGAGAGCATGTAAGCTTCTTTGCAATACGGATAGTGTCATTTTGACTTTGTGGTCCTAGGCCCTAACAAACATGCCTGTCACATACCAGGCATTTAATAAATGTTCTTGATTGATTGAATGATGGTGATTTGTCATACTATGCAATTAATATCTTAGTGGTCTTATTTATCAAGGATGAAGTTTCTGTCCACTTCCCTTCCTTTTGCCCAATAGTATAGTCTGAAAAATATAAAACCAACAAAGAATTCTCTTAAGTCATCTTTCACCCCTCTGCCTCAAAGGAATGAACAGTGACAGCTTTTGCAATTAGTTTAAGATCTTAGCTACAAGAGACGATGATAAACTCCCAACAATGGCCACACTCCAGTTTCCAATGGAATAGGTGCCCATCATAGAAATTACAGTTGAATTAATTGGTTCATTGGCTGACAGTATCAGCAGAGAGGCCAAGGGCTGAGCCAACCACTTATTGCTTGAAATTCTCTATCCTAACCGAGCTGGCTAGTTTGACTGAGAGAGCTGAGTTCCCTGAGGGCTTATATAAGGCACATAATGCACAAATCGAAGACTTTGGTATCCAGGGATGTCAATCTGACACCTTTCATAAGCATCAAGTTTGCCAAAAATATTTTTTAATATAAATAAAAAGTTGGATTGTGGATATTTAATGAACATTAAGTGATGTGATGTTTCAGGAAAATATGCCATAAGAAATCAACCTGATCACTGTAGAGAGGGAAAAAATATTATTAAATGAATACAATTTTGGCTAATACCATGTGAAATACTTCTCATTCAAAGACATAATTAGAACACACATATTAACATCCAAACTGAAATTCAATATAAACATTCTCATATGTGTGTTTATATGTGTATGTGCATACATGCATGCATGTATATATGTATGTATACATACATTTAATATTAATTTGACTTTTACTCCTACTTAATGTATATCAACTTTTAAGGCTCCCTGTCTCTTCATCTGCCATTCTTTTTATATTTCATTTTGGATTTTCTCATAAAAATTAAAGTCTCATTTTTGTCTGTTTCTGGGAACACTTTTCATGAGAAAAAAAACAACACCTTACGTTACTTATTTTTAAATATGGCTACTTTCCCATTAGAAAGGCATAGGTAGAGTCAATGATCAGTGACTTGCCTACAAGGGAAATTTTTTCTAAATGTTTGTTCATGCTGAAAAAAAAAATTGAAACATAATTCTAAGAAACATCAAGGTAAAAAGGAAATTTTTATAACTGAAACAAAGAATTTGTGAAGATCAAAGAAAAAGAAGACACCAAAAAGAAACATTTTCTAATTGAGGAACATAGGTAGCTCAGTGGATAGAGTTCTATGCCTTGAGTCAGGAAGACCTGAGTTCAAATTGGACCTGAGACACTTACTAGTTATGTGATTCTAGACATGTCATTCATCTTCTGTTTGCTTTAATCCACTGGAGAAGAAAATGGCAAACCATTCCAGTATCTTTGCCAAGCATAGTATGGTCCTTGGGTTCACAGAGAGTTGGCTACAATTGAAAGACTGAATGACAATCCCTAATTGTCAAGAACTGGAAATTTTTTCTAGTTCTAACATCTATATCCACTAATCAATAATATCCTGTTGTTCACTAATACCTCTATGACCTAATATAAAACCCTTATTTAAAGCTAATATTATCCTATATAACATAGTATAAGATATGAAATAATGTAATAAACCCCCATATATAAAGTTTTCAATACCTATTCTCCTACCTTCCAGTATTTTAAAATATTTTCCCTCTCCACACACAGTCCAACCACCTTGGTTAGTTTTCTGTTGTCAAAAACATCATTATATCTCTGTGATTTTGCATTGGCTGACTGACTCCCATCCTTGTAATGTTTTTCCTCTAAACCTACACCTCTTAGAATTCCTGACTTTTAAAGACTCAGTTCAAACACTATCTCCTGCAGATTTTTGTTGGTTCTCGCTGCTGCTAGTAACTTCCTTCCCCACCTCCTGTCTAAAATGAATTTATGTTGAATATATCATATTATGTTTACTTGTTCATCCCCATTATAATGTATACTGTCAAAATGTTGCCTGGAATACAGAAAGAAGTTAAGGAATGCTTATTAATTTATTTCTATATACTAATACATGTATCTGTTTCTCCTTTTAGAATATAAATTACTTGAAGGCAGAGTCTCTTTTATTTTCGTCATTCATTAAATATTTGTTACTTGATATGCTCGATAGTTTGAACTCTGTTTCTCAATCTCATTACACCTATCCCAGGAGTGAGACTTCTCATCTACCCTGAAAGGTTTTTTTTTTTAATTTGTCAACAGAATAAACATGTCCTCAAAGTGACAGTTCAGGAATCTTTGGTGTCATATGGAAGTGAATAACTACTGTGTTTCCTAAACCCTTTCCTCTCTCCCCTGATGCCATAACATCCTCATATGTCTTCTCCCTTTATATTTGTAAGTAATTGTGTCTTCTTTTGGAGGTTAAATGATATAAATTGTTTAATGTAGTTTCAATATTGTTGATATACATAGTTATTCTTTTTTTGCTGGAGCATTACAAAAATTCACAGAATTAAAAATAAATTAGAAAACTATCTAGAAACTTTCACTCTGTATTTTTGAAGATATAGCAGGACATGGAAACATTTTCACTCATTATCTAACCATACACAACTTCCTCTAACTTTCCGAATTTCCTCTTCACAGAAGAGTGACGCTCTATTACCAGATAATTTTTTTTGAGGAAGTTCTATTTTCAGTGGCTTCAATAATTATACAGAAGGAAAGCCTCCTAAACTATTATCTTCCTTTCATGAGTCAGTATGAGACTTTGTCATTTTTGTATATTTTATTTACAATAGTAATATATTTAATGTAGGTAGAAAATAAATTGGCAACACACACTTTCCTTTGCAAAAAAAAAATCTCCAATTTTCAATCATTGGCCTACTTGTTTCAAATAACATGTGATATTTTATTAATGTAGTCTAACCAATGACTAGATCACATTTCTTAGAGACTTTGTAGAGACTTTTGTGCTAAGGTTTCATAGCGCTTTTTTCTTTTCTTTTTTTTTCAGTTTGACTAAGCTATAATGTTGGTAACAGCAGGATATATTATATTTTTTCTAAATGCTGTTATCCATTTGTTTCACTCTGTGACCCCATTTGGGATTGTCTCAGCAAAATTACTTAAGTAGCTTGCCAGTTCCTACTCCAGCTCATTTTACAGATGAAGAAACTGAGATAAACAGGCTTAAGTGACTTGCCTAGGGTTACACAGCTAGTAAGTGTCTGAGTCTGGATTTGGACTCTGATCTTCCTGACTCAAAATCTGATATTCTATCCGTGTGCTACCTACAAGTTCTCATTTTATATTGGCTGACTTCCAGCTTTATATAAAAGGTGCTTCAAGTCAGAGATAAAATTAAACAATGTATTTTAGAAGTGCTGGTTCAGATCAGGTATATTTTCCTTGTTTTCACATAAGGAAGTAAGCCAAATACAAAATCTTTAGTAAAAATATAATATTCAGATATTTTCCATTAGAATCCCAACCTAGGTATATGCTTTTAGTACATTCCCATAAGAGATCAAACCAATGAAATAAGTCTTTAAGTCAATTACTATGCACTTACTACCCAGATAAATGAATTGATGATAGACAGAATGATTGATTGATAGATAAATAAAACACTTACAAAACAAGTACTATTTTCAAAATTTTATTAATATTTTGTTTTTATATTATAAATACTTACAGATCTACTTGATTAGGGGTTTCATAACAAATTAAGATAGCTAAATGAAAATAATATTGCAATGACCTCATGCAGGCAACATTTCAGATCCTTAACACTACTCTGCCTCTGTATTTGAAAAACAAAAAGAAATAAGGTTTCTTTCCCTTTCCCTAGCCCTAACACTACTAGGAAACAAAAAAGTATAAGAAGTTTCTATGAAAAGGTAGGCATAGCCAAGAAAAACAAGTTGCTTCATTGATTAAGTAAATACATGTGTACACACATATACATGCATACATATATACACAGTGTACATACATGCATGCATGCATGTATGTATAACACAGTCTCGTATTACATCTTAAATCCAATAATCCATGACCACATTTCATCATCAGTCCCTGAATGGTTATTTTATTTAGCATAGTACTATTTATTTACTATAATAGGATTTTACTTATTATTTCTAAAAAAATTCATAGTTGTTAGTATGTGTTCATAAAGTTACAAAATCTTAATTATTTTTTAAAGTTCTATTGACATTTTTTTGTTTTACATGATATTTATTTCCTGGTACACTACTCCCAAACTAACCTCTCTTATTACAAAGAAAAATAGGTAAGCAAAATCAATCATCACAGTAACCAATTCTATTCATAACATGCATCATTTGCCATATGCAATTTTTTCCTCCCAAACCATCACCAGATGGAGGCCTATTTCATGTTTTTTTAAATAAATGTATCATTTGTTTTTAGTGGTCATTTTAAAAAATTGAATTCTGAATTCTCTTCCTCTCTCTGCCCCTCCCTCATCCTTTCAGAAGTTAAGAAATGAGATCTCAATTATACATGTGAAGTCATCCAAAATTTTTTTCCATATAAGTTTTGTTGCCAAAAGAAAAAAATGCAAGAAAAATGAAGTGAAAAAATATGCTTCATTCTGCACTCAGACTCCATCAGTTCTCTCTCTGGAGTTAGATTGCATTTTTTTAATCAAAAGTCCTTTAAAATTATTTTGGATCATTGTATTAATCAAAATAGCCAAGTCATTTACAATTTATTATTATAGAATATTTCTGTAACTTCAGGTAATGTTCTCTTGATTCTGTTCATTTCCCTTCGCATCAGTTCATAGAAGTCTTGCCAAGTTTTTTTTTTTTCTGAAAGCATACAACTTGTTATTTCTTATAACATGATAGTGTTTCATAACAATCATATACCACAAGTTGTTTAGCTCTTCTCCAATTGATGGACATCCCCTCCTTTTCCAATTCTTTGCCACCACACAAAGAGCTGTTATAAATACTTTTTTTTTTATAAATAGATCCTTTTTCCTTTCCCTTTGATCTGTTTGGGATATAGACCTAGTAGTGGTATTGTTAAGTTAAAGGATATGCATGGCTTTATAGCCCTTTGGGCATAGTTCCAAATTGTTCCCTAGAATAGTTGGACCTGTTCAGAACTGCCAATAGAGGATAACTGTCCCAAATTTTCCAATTCCCCTCCAACTTTTATCATTTTCTTTTTCTGTCATGTTAACCAATTTGATAGGCATGAATGAGGTTGTATCTCAGAGTTGTTTTAATTTGCATTTCTCAAATCAATAATAACAGAGCATTTTTTATCTGACTATAGATAACCTTGATTTCTTCTTTTGAATACTGACTATTCATATACTCTGATTATTTGCAACTACAAAATGACTTGTATTTTTTAAAATTCAGTTCTCTACATATTTGAGAAATGAGACCTTATCAAGGAAACTTACTATAAAAAAATTTCCCAGTTTCCTACTTTTCTTCTAATCTCATCTGTAATGATTTTGTTTGCACAAAAGCATTTTAATATAATGTAATTAAAATTATACATTTTATTTCCTGTTATCCTCTCTCTCTCTCTCTCTCTCTCTCTCTCTCTCTCTCTC